>NW_024426008.1:16938567-16962268 GCF_017311325.1 Ursus maritimus | reverse complement strand
AGAGTTTCAGGCACAAGGAAGGGTACAAGCCAACGTCTGAGACCAAAGAAACCCCAATGTGGCTGAGATGAGAGACCAGTGCCAGAGTAAGGAAAGTGACACATATGCTAAGTGTTGGTGGTCATTCCCAAGGAAAACTTCTCTTGAGAGTCTACCATTGCCCCCTGTCCCCTGCCCCTCGAAAATGCCACTTTGTTATGAGATTTCGCCCTTTGGTTACCAGCCTGTCCTCTATGGTTTGGAAACAAAATGACGGCCCTTTGTCGAGGTGAGGTCGTCTGCCTCTAGTCGAATCATCGGCATTTGATTTTTTGTTAATGTTGTTAGATGGCAGAACGGTGCGCTTTTGTGAATGTTCTGTTGTTCTGCATGAGAACCATTGGCTCCGTGGCAGAAGTCCCGTGGCCCTCTCTGTGGGGGGAAGCCCGATGAAAGGACTCACACTCTGGGGTTGGCATTCCTGCAGCACCTGCTGGAAATTACTGGAAGAAGTGTTTCTCCCCTGACTCAGTGCCCTGTGGAGGTTAGCATGCTGCCAGGAAAATTCCAACTTTATTCCTTGGGCCCCAAGTCAGCCTGCCTCCACCTGAGGCTGAGGGCTACAAGCTCCCTCGCCTCTGGGCAGAAACTGCCCATCCTCCCACCTGGAACGAGGTTGGCAGGAATCAGCAAGGGAACTTTATTTCACTCACACCAGATGTAGGGTAGTTATCTTTGGTTTTTTGTGTTTTTGTTTTTTGTAGGCTTTAATTCACTTCATTTTTCTTGTATAAAGTATGTGGTGGCCACAGCAGGAGCCTGGGTCCTCTGCACTGAGACTCTGGTGTGGGTCGTTACAAGATGGTCAGTGAGTTCCTGATAGGGAGACTTGGTGAATGCAGTCTGTTTCCAGAGTCGGGCTGAGCTAGCTGTAGGTCTTGGGAATGGCGTCACGAGTGGCCTCGGTGAAGGTGCCCAGGGTGGCAGTGAGGTCCCTGGCTGAGGGGGAGCAGTCGTCCATACTGTCCACCATCAGTAGCTTCTTGGGGGCCGAGGCAGTGCCAGTGCTCCTGGGGGCAGGGGTGAGGCGCACCAGCGCAGAGCTTCAGCAGTTGGTCACCTTGCATGGGACAGTGTGGGGCTTGCCAATCTTGTTCCCCGAGTAGCCTCGCCTCATGGGTCGATGTCAAGCTTGTCTGGAATCATGGCCCATGATGGCAGTGGCGACTTCTTTGGACCACTTCACACCCAGACCGCTGTGTCCATAGTCCTCTCTGATGGCAACAAATGCCTTGAACCTGGTCCGCTGGCCAGCACGGGTCTGCTTTTGTACCAGCATAGTCTTCAAAACCTCATCCTTGAGGGACGCCCCCAGGAAAAGTCAATGATTTCAGATTCCTTGATGGGCAGGGAGTAGAAACAGACCTCCTCCCGGACTTGATCTTCATGTCCTTGACCAGGTGGCCCAGTTTGGTGACAGGGATCCACTCCTTGTCTTTGGCCCACAGAGAAGCCACTGTGGTCTCCCATTCCATCGCCCCTGGGACCCCCAAGCCCACGCACAGCATCAGCGTCATCTGACACTTGGTATTTTCTCGAGAAGAAGCAGGGCAGTCTTTGAATGGACAATTGCAGTGGGTGGGAGGGTAGGAGGGTAGGAGGAGGCCCGATCATGCCATTTACCAGCTGAGTGATCTCAGGTCAGTAAAATAGGGAGGATATTCTCTGTCTCCTAGTGTTGCGGGGAAGATAAAATTACAAAGCAACTGGTAAGCTAGGGATTACTTTACTCCTCCTCCTCCACTTCCTGCCTTTCCTTCGAGTCTCTCCCTCCTCTGTTCCCTGTTTTCTGTCCTTCATCATTGAATGGCTCATTGCGGGCACGTGCAGAGCCCCCAGGGTGATAGTGAAGCCCCAACGGTCCTTCTGACCACTTATAAGAAGTTATGGCCAAGTGCTTGGAGAAGACTACGATTACAATACAGACGGTTCCCAACTTAGGACGGTCCAATTTACGAGTTTTTGGGTTTACTCTGGTGTGAAAGTGATTTGCATTCCGTAGAAACCAGACTTCAAATTTTGAATTTGGATCGTTCCAGGCTAGTGATATGTGTCAGGACACTTTCTCGTGACTCTGGGCAGTGGCAGCCGCAGCTCCTGGGCAGCCCCGCAGTCACCAGGGTCAACAACCGATACACAGACAACCACTCTGTATCCATACAGACATTCTGTTTTTCACATTCAGTACAATATTCCAGAAATTACATGAGATAGCCAACACTTTACTATAAAACAGGCTTTGTGTTCGATGACTTTGTCCAACTGTAGGCCACCATGTTGTAAGCACATGTTATGGTAGGCTCCGCTAAGCTATGACGTGCAGTAGGTTAGCTGTATTAATGCGTTTTTGACTTAACAATATTTTCATTTTATGATGGGTTTATCAGGACATAACCCCACTGTAAGTTGAGAATATCTAAATTTAAAATCAAGTTGGTTGTGGCCAATTTCACCTAATTATGGTTTTTCTATGTTCCGGCCCCCCACCAGACCTGTTCTTAATATATAATGACACTTCACTTGCTGGCATCTTTGGAAAATGAGGAGTTTCATACAAGTGAAACCTTAATTTATTTTCCAGAAAAATGAAGCCCATCTCCTTGTGACAAATTATACCAGAACTTCTCTAGGCTCAAAGACACAGAAGGAAATAGAATGTGTGAGTGGTAATGGTGCAGAAGCAAGAATTTCCTTCTATGACAAAGTCCCACCTGGAGAGCTTTCCACACCTTTCACACTCGGGCCACATCCCAGGCCAATGACCAGAGCTTCCAGGGGTGGGATCCAGGCATCGGTGGTTTTTAAAGCTCCCCAGGTGACTCTAACATGTGGCCTATGTTGAAACCGCTGCCATGTGGTTTCTTAACGCCTTGAACCTCTATGCTTCTGTGGGTTATGTGTCCATATCTCTATGAATTAAAAAGAGGGAGGAGGAGCAGGAGAAGGAGGAGGAGACTACAGTAGTGTGGCCACCAGAGGCCTGTCATGGTCCACAAGGATGGGGGTAGGGAAGCGCAAGTCGTGTTATTATGGGAATGAAGCAGACAGACCAGCTCCAGGGGGAGCCTGAGCTCTGGCCGCAGCTGATCACAAACCCTGGAACTGGGCATGAGAATAAAGAAAACAAGAGAGAAAAAGGCCAGATGAGAAAGAGGAAAAAAAGTAAATCAGATTTAAAATAAAGGAGGCGATTAGCAGGCAGAACATTTAAATTCTCTTTGAGAGAGAAAATAGCCAAATAAAGCAGATAAAAATCAAAGATAAATGATAGAGATGATAGTGGCAGTGATCATCTTTATGCAGTGAGTGTTTGTCCTCCCTGATTAGGATAATTTTCTCTGGTCAAGGTTTGGGTTTGGTGAAGGCCGATAATAAATTGGGAGAATGGTCTATCCCGCGACATGCGATCAGCATCAGGCTAATGGCCCCGGGCTGAAACCTTGGGTTTGATGAATGTATTCATTTCCTGGGCATCACACCTAATAAGAAGCAGCATAAATACTAATATAGATGGAAATGTGGGTGAATGAGTTCAAATGACAGGAGGTACTATATATACATTGATTAGCATGGAAGAGAGAGCAGAAAGTATCCGGCTTCTGGACACCTGGTTTACAAATAACCGGCGCTTGTCAATGGCCTCTCCAGCTCCTTCCCATTTAATTTCCCCTCGACCCTCCTGCAAACACTGTGGGGTCAAACCACAACAAAACATACGGGTTTGAGTACATTCTGTGGGATCGAAGTGATGGAAGGAAATAGGTTGGGAACCACCTCGGTCCTTTGGAGCTGTATTTTTCAAACTGTTAATTCTACAGTCTTTGGTCAAATGAAGTGTTACTGGAAAGGACTGGAGAACTCAAAGAAATTTGAAACAGAGAAAGGGTAAGCCAGCGTCTGTTACACCTTTCTCCTTGCATTTGGCCATGAAGGAGATGCTGCAGGAAGCAGAGTTTGGAAATGGTGTGAATATGAGAGTTGACATGAGATTTCCAAATAAGACTGGACAATCTAGGTGACAGCTCAGCCCTTCCAACCCTCCCCCCTGCATTTTCCCCTTCACTTGTTATACTGCCTTAGAGTCCCTTAATCAATCATTCATTCGGTTCCAGGGTGCCTGGGGGCTCAGTCATTAAGCATCTGCCTTTGGCTCAGGTCATGATCCCAGGGTCCTGGGATGGAGCCCTGCTTTGGGCTCCCCACTCAGCGGGGAGTCTGCTTCTCCCTCTGCCTCTCCCCCTTACTCATGCGGTCTCTCTCTCTCTCAAATAAATAAATAAAATCTTTAAAAAAATAATTCCTTCGGTTCCATATGCATCCTCCATCAGAAGCTCAAGTTGGTTACAGAGGCCAAAGGGCTCTGAGTCCTGCATCCGTAAATACGAATTCAATAATACTGGCCTCCAGATTCCCAGGTAAGCTCCTCTGCAGTGAGGTCATGGCATGGTACCAGTTGGGAGATGGGTGACGCTGGAGGAATGAGATGGGGAAATCCTATTAGAGTGTCCAGAGAGGCTTTGGGGGGGGGCACTGGGAACAATGTTGCAGAGGAAGAGGGGACAGGTTTGAAAATGTTAATGCAGTAACAATTTTGTCTAGCGTCGATCCTGTCCCAGAGAAGGGGATGACAATCTTTTTCTTCTTTGCAACTGCACTTCTTGGTTTCCTGTTCTCAGTCTCATTATAGCAAACCAGAATTTTGCTGTATTATTTACATTGCTTTAGGAGACAGTGGGCTCTGGGCTGTAAATAGCTCTTTGGATCACAGCCCATATACAAGCTGCCGACTTCCTGAAATGCATGATTGACTGTTTAGCATGGAAGAAATTACATCTACAAGAACTGTTAATGAGAAATGTGGAGGTGCACATGTTTAAAAATTGATGAGGTTAAATGTTCATCCAGATGGGGTATCTCTGAGGGACTAGAAGGAATGTAAGGCAGTGTTTATGGCTCCTGTGATCCAAACTTAGTTGGTGCCATGGAAGGGCGTCTACTACAGTGATTCCTAACTCTTTGGAGTGACTCATCCTGGGGAATCTGAGAATTGAATACATTCTTTCCAGAATATGCTTATATGTACAAAATTTTGCACAGAACTTGCTGAAGACTTATAGTTGTTCTTAGACATGAGGCTAAGAATTCTTACTCTATTGAATTCAGGGAAAACACTAATCCATGTATTCCTTTTTGGTTAGTAATATTCCTATTTGGGAATCAGCTGTAGAGTAGGGGTAGAGAATCCATCCCACTGCTTCTAGAAACTAGTGCATTTAACATTTGAAAAGAGGATTTAAGAGTTGGCACAAAATACAGAAAGATGTATAAGGCATGGTCTTTTTCCTTAAGGAAAATTAGATTTAGTTAAACTAGAGTATGAAAATAGTGGTCATAGTAGTTGCGGCTGGAAAGGTAGACCTGATCCAGACCATAAAGGGCCTTGAATGCTACATTAGGGAACTGAAAATTCTGAAGGCCAGTATGTTCCAACCTAACAGTCTTTCTTGTACAGTCTTCACTGTTTGACTATTTCTACATATACCAACACTACAATCAGATCGTTTTCTTCAAATCGATTCCCCTTTAAAATTTGTGTTTATTTAAACTTACTATTCATGGTTTTGTGCTTTGTTGTCATTCTTTGTAATCTATATGCAAATTAACACGTGCCTCTTAAAATAAAAATATTGATTTGGCTTCCTCCTGAAATAATCTCGTAGGCAATCGGCACTCCTCACTCCGGCAAACACTGCTAAGGACAGTGGGGGTTTGTGGTTGGGTGGGAGGTTGCGTTAGGAGAGTTGCTCTTTAAGACGTATCATTCGGCAGTTGAGCGTCAGCTGGAACAGAGCAGCTGGTGGTGGTGTGGCCAAGCAGAGACCATTGGTCGAGGCAAACATGGTGAGACCCTGGCCTAGGAGGAGTAGGAATGCATAGTGGCGGCGAGATGTTGAGTCTCTGAAACCCAGTCTTTACAAAGACAGTCTAGAATTGACACTCAAGCCAATTGTTAGGTAAATTATTTAGTAAGTCAGCTCTTAAAGGGAATGCAATAATATGTTTACTTCTTGTGTATTTATATTTTATTTACCATATTGTTTTAATTTATTTTTCTCAATAAAAGTATTTTCTGTGTTTTTTCTATTGCCTCGAATCCACTGATAATGTTTGCTGACTATGGCTGGGAAAGGTCAGGGTCATTTCTGTTGGTTCTGAGAGAGAGTCTGAGACTTTGATAGTGAGGATGGAAATCAAACGGGCATTTTCTATACACTTCTGTGGACTCCTCCAGTTTGTTTTGGTTTTCTGCTAGCTGAAAAATAGATATAATTCTCGCCCCATTGTTGTGCAGTTCAAGTGAAACAGGAATGCAACAGAATTTTGTCTACGATAACGTGTTCTTCTACATGACATAAGATGAAAGGTATTAACATCATTATTCGTTGTCCTGGCAAGGGATTGTGTAAATGCCATTTTAAAAAATTTCTTTAATTCAAATTTCTTTTTTATTTCAGTGAATATTTTGTGAGAAGAAGATAGGGTGAGTCGATCTCTAAATAGGGGGCTTCTAGTTAGTCTGATTAAAATACTATCCTGGAAAAGAATAATTCAGTTTGCCCTTGATGCAGAAGTATCGAGTAAGCAATGTGCTTACATTTTCCTTATAGGCATATGATGGCTGCTACATAGGGGCATAGAGATGCCAGCCAACAGTGTATTCTTTTCATTCCGGGAATCTTGAAGTCTAACAAATATTTGTTCGGATCATTCCAGAAATGATAGAGAAAATGGGTTCCTACTTCAAAGTCATTTTTAATGTGGTCATACCTGATATTTAGAATATGGAATCAGCTGACATATGGTGGGAAGTGCTCAGTCCCTGCTGAAAGATGCTCTTGGTTCAAGTCCTAAAGTTGCTACTAATGAGCTACATGACTCTAGGCCTGTCACCTAAGGCTTTGAGTCTTGGTTTCCCTCTATAACATGGAGATACTAATAGTGACATTAGCAAGGGTCACGGTAGTATCAGATGAGATGGCATGAAGATGATCTTTGTTAAATATGGAGGGTTATATAGACACCATCACCATTGTCATCATTGCTACAAGGAAAGTATCTACTGAGTGCTTACTATGTTATCTGGATCTATTAACTTATTCGATTCCTTTAATTAATCTTATAAATACAATTATTATTATCTAGAGGAAAAAACAAAGGCATCTAGAGATTATTGTGCCGATTACTGTGCATTAAACGGCAAATCTGGGATTTGAAGCCAAGCAAACGGGTTCCAAATCCTGCATCATCCTTATTCCTACGAAGTGGTATTCTAATCATCTAAAAGAATTTCAGAACCTTCAGAAATCAACCTGCTCCCCACTTGTGTTGAGAACACAATATGGAGAACATTTGTAAGGGCGCACTACTTCTTCTGCCTCCTTTGCCCACTAACTCATTTAAAATATTTAGATTTAAATTATGTTAAGATGATATTTAAATGAATTTAAAAGGACTGAGGTACAATTTAGCATCAAAGAGCACTTCTATTTCTCCACAAACACAGTGTTGGAGAGAACTGTTTTTTTAAACTTGATACATGACTCTATGACTTTCAGCCGTTTGGCCTAAAATGGCCCTTCCTTTACAGCTCTAAGAGTTTTCTTCCCTCATGACCATAGGAGTCTACTGGGCTTGTTTGGGCATTGGTGTTAAACAGGGAAGACATTGGGAGGTTACGTCTATGTTTCCTCTTGTCTGTACTCTCTGTCCATGAAGATGAGCAAAGGGGGGGGGGCTGGAATGTGAAGGTGGGATGACAGGTCTCTGAGGTCAAATTGTGCCTCACTGACAATTTTAGCTAGGACTGAGAAAACACAAGGCAAGAGTAGACACCTGTGCTTACACTTGAATTAGTATCTATAACTACAGATACTCACAGAATACATGTAATTATAGTGAAAATCATCCAGTGCTTCCTAGGAGCCACACACCGTGTCAACAACATTCCTTACCCATGCTAGAATGCTGAATTCTCTCCATCACTCAGGGCCATAGAGTAACCGTGGTCTTCAGGAACATCTCCTACATGATGCTGAGACCCTAACCTGCCAAGTAACAATGGCTACTGCTCGGCCTTGTCCTTAGCAGGGTGTGGATAGAGGGCATGTGAGACCCTCGGGCCAGTCTTGATCGTTTGGTTTATCGTGATATTTGTCTCATTGTGTTGTATTTTTAAAGAATCAAAATATAATCTGTACTAAAGGAGGAAATGTGGCCGATCCTAGAACACATGGTATTATTGTCACTTCCCTTTTAAAGCAGACGGTCCTGGGGCTTCGTGGAGTTCAGTCACTTGCATGATGAAGCCAGAACTGGATTCCAGGTATGTCTGCTTCTAGAGCCTTATTCCTCATAACCACCACATGAACACACCGCCCATAACGGAAGCAGATGCCCCTGAATCAAACCTAAGTCCATAAGCCAAATCAATGACTCCCTAAGGAGACATAACACCGCGTTAGTGGGGATTTTATGGCAATTTATGGATATTAAATACGTAGCTCTCCCCACTAATGTATATTCCTAGGAATTCACTCATTTACTCATCCATTAAATAAAGATTTATCAGGTGTCTGCTCTGTCTATGCTGTGCTTGAGGGACAAGGGATGAGTGAGCGCAGGGAAAACAGAATAATGAGCTTACGTGAGAAGTCCGAGACATACGCACATGACTTAAGGTATATATGATGAGCACCACAAGAGGGTTGCAAATAAAGGAGTGCACTGTGTTCTAGGTGTGTCTGTGGGGGGGGGGTGGGTGTGAATGCACATGCACACTTGTGCACTCGTGCGTGCATATGTGTTCGGCAATTGGTTATGGCTAATGAGAGAGCTCTAAGTTTGAACATATGCAGGGAAGCAGGCAATAAAAAAATAACTGCAAGAAGATTGGTTTAGTTAGCATAAAAGGTCCATAAAAAAGCGGTGGGATTTAAGACTGGAAACAGAAGCAAAATAGTACACTTCACATTCCAAGGAGTGATGTCATTGGTTCTGTGCTTCGGTGAGAAGTAGCTGGCGATCCTGAGTAGCAGGGGCCAAGAAACCACAGCTCGTGGGTCACATTTGGCCCATGGCCTATTTTCTGACAGCCAGTAAGTAGAGGACGGCTTTGAGATTTTGGCGTGTTGTTTAAAAACAAATAAGCCCATAAACAAAGAAACTATGTGACAGAGACTTTCTGTAGCTCACAAAACCTGAACGTTTGCTGACCCCTTGGCCTACAGAATGGATTACTGGAGGGTAATGGATTAGGGAAGACCAGGTTAGTGGGGGACAGAAATAGTCTAGACAAGGAAGACAAGGAGGGTGTGGAATCTGGAAATGCAGGAGCCTGGAGGGAGACAACGCTGGGTATTTGTGCATTTGGGAGTTGTCTCAAATTGGACAACTGAATAGCTGTCTTTTAGAATAGTGACCGAAAGGGGAAAGAGCCAAGGATCAGTCATTGATAAGCATCTGTTTATAGAGGGAGGAGGAAGAAGAGGAACGAGCAAGCCCGATGAGCCAATATCATTGCTTCTATCTGTTCCATTAGCACGTGCTCTATGCCTATGGCTGTTCTTTGCTTCAAGGTCCCTGCACCCCCACCCCAATGAGAATGTGACGACACCGAGATGCCACCGCTCCAGCTGCCAGGCCAGAAGAGGGAGCTACTCCTTCAGTTTCGCCTCTCAGCCCGTGTGTCCATCATCTGCCACATACAGCTCGATCCCAGGTCCCCTTTAGTTCTCCCCAAGCTGCCTCTTCTCTGTGTCTCCGTGGCATCCCTGGAATCTTCTTGACTGACGAGTTTTAAGGACAAATCCGTTTATCTTCCCTCCTGTACCTCCTGAACTGACGGACTGGAGAAGCATCCTTAATAGTCTAGTGGCAAAATTTGCTTCTAGACTTTAGCATCACTATCGCACAGGAGAGCTCGCTGTGGGAAAGGAAGCAGGAAGCTCGTGCAGCGATACCATAAGACTGTGACATGTCCTGCAAAGGCCCCCAAGAGGCCGTCAGGAGATTACCATGGTTTATAGCAATTGCAGGGAACAGGAGAGGCGACTGATGTCACTGGAGGCCTATTTGAGTAAGAACCAGATGACTCCACTTTGGGAGTGGTACCCAGAAGCACCAGGCCCACGGGCAGAGGGGTGGGTGGGTGAGAGGACCCAGGCAAGCCAAGACCGGAAATAGTCTGGACTCTCTCTGCGAGGCACCGGGCAGAGAAAACTGCACTCAACCACACTCTGCTTCCATGGAGATTATCTCAGCAGTTTGGACTCTGACTAGTGAACTACGGAGAAGCTTGGTGTTCAAGTCTGAGATGAAGGAAGTGATGGTGATGAGTGGAGGAGGAAAGGCGGCTGTGTTTGGACAGGTACGTGGACTTTAAAGTCTTGGATTTGGGAGCACTGTCTGTTCTGAATGCAGACGTGACTCCCAGGTGTGACAGACAGGGGGTGGCAAGGTGGCCCCTGTGAGGTCCAGCAGCTGAGAGAGGACAGCAGATGGGAGGAGCCAACAGCGTGGAAAGGGAAGGTGGCAAATGAGTCCCTGGGCTTCGGGTCCTCTTTTCCTGGTCCTGAGTTTTTCACAACCAGACCGCTCTTGAAGAGGAAGGGGGTGAAGGGGTACAAAGTGCTGGTCCCCTACATTTGCCCCCAAGTTGATATGCTGCTGAGAATAGATTTAACCTCTTTATTTTTTTCTGGATAACTCTGATGGAACTTAGCTTGGAGGTTGGTTTCTAGGGGGAATTTATCTCCCAAAAGGTGACCGACCAATTCTGAGATGTCGTTTGGACCCAAGAGGAGAAGTAAATTTCTCCAAGAACAATAGGAAATGAATAGAAAGTACCAACAAAAAGGCCCCTCAGGAGGTATTTGCCATGAGGCCACATGGCCCAGAGACCCAAATTTCACAAACTAACTACACTTGCCTAGTGAAGTTCTTTATTACAGAAGTTACAAGGACGCTGGGATGAGAAAGATGTCAGTTCCACTCTGGAACCAAGTCCCTTCAGTGAACTTAGCAAGGGTTCGACTGACCTCAGAATATTATATCCCACTGCATCTGTGAAGGGAGTAAGTGAAACTGGAAGGCAACTGCTTGGAGGTGGCAACTTTCACCCCAGACCTGGAAGGGGCTGAAGGTTCTCACAAAGGTCATGCGGATGCTTTCTGGACCTAGGATGTGCTAAGCCAGGCAGCATGGGGAATAGAAGCCACCTGGGCTCCGCAGCAGGACAGCCCCCGCGGGGCTCTTCCCGACTGTGTGCACCTTCCTCTCCCACTTCAGTCCTCTCCCCCGCTCCCCTCCAAAGGAGAGAAACAATGCCTACCTCACGCCCACATCCTTAACAGAGCATCTAGTACTGTTACATATATAAACAGTCCCTCCAAAAATGAAAATCATTTTAATTACGTTTATGATTTTAAAAATCTTCATTCCTGCCCAGTTATGGTGATGAGGACGACTTATTTCTTGTTAAGATTGCAATGCCTTAGCCTACAGCAAGGGATATCTCACCGATCTTGCAGTAGATATCTGTCACTAAAATACAGTTGACCTTTTCATCAGGGGCCATGATGAAGGGACATAATGATTATTAGGCAGAATCTCAGGGAACAGTCCTAAGAAACACCTCATTTGGAGAGGCCATTCACTCTCATCTGGTTTTATGACTTTCAAGTGGTTTCCTGAATTTGAATCCTAACTGCCTTTCTAGGAAATTTACAGGACCGCTGAAATGGATAGTTCTGGTAAGTTTTCACGGTTGGCATTGGAAAACCATTAGCACACAGTCAGCAGGAAATCCATTCTACTTGTGGCAGGCTCAGGGTTTCATGTGCCTCTTTGGGGCTGGAGGGAGTGTTTAAACCGAATCGCCTTGCGGGCACCAGCAGTCATGGCTGTGAACCCCGTCTGTACACTCGGTTCTCTGTACAAGGTGGCCAGACCACCTGGGTCTTTGGACACTCAAGGATTAGAGGTCGCAACTTTCACCCCAAACCTGGAAGGGGCTATAGGTTCTCACAGAGGTCACGCAGATGCCTTCCAAACATGGGTCGTGCTTACTTGAATCAAGTCCTGTTTTCCTAAATGTTTGGCTTCCCCAAATTCAGAAATTGCCTCCTTCCCCTGCTCCCCTCCATCCTGGCAGCCTCAGTGAGCCCCAGTGTGTGCCAGCCACTGTCCTGGGCATAAGGACACCATCGTGAGCAAGAGGGCTCCAGACCATGCCTGGAGGAGCTTATGGTCTCGTGGGGGAACTGGCTGAGAGTGACTCACTCCAGCCCCTCCCTACCCTTTCTGCCTCCCTGTGGCTGAACCTTTCAGGGTCTGGCCCTGGTGTCCCTCAGGAGGAGAAGTGCCCCTCTCCCCATCATGTCCCCAAAGATAATCATTCCAGGATGCCCGCGCAGACTCTAAGTGGTGCAAACCTTGAGTGAGGCTTCTGCTCATTTTAAGCTGCTCTTTTAACTTCCTCTGTCAGCAGGCAGGCTCGAGTGACCTCTGAGGATAGTCTCTGCTTGCTGAGGCGGGCAGGGAATCTGCTCAGAGTGGGTAAGGTGCTACATTTGCTTCCGTGAGACGATTTCTGATAAGAGCATTTCTCACAGAGAAGAAACACCTCGGTGCTGAGTCCGCTTTCTCATCTACTAATCAAGTCTGTTTGTATCTCCTCACCTGTAAGGTGAGGATAATGATCCTACCTCTCTCACTGGATCAGTTGTAAAGATCACAGCAGTTAATCCATGTAAAGATTTAGCATGCTGCCTGGCACATAGCAAGTACTCGTTAAATGTTAGCTCATGTTATTTCTGTTCGCTCTAACAGAAGGTCTCTGTGATGATACCACATTTGCAAGACACTTTCACCAGATGTAAGAAATGTTTCTGTAGTTATTGGAGGACACTTCAGAAGCTACAGAAGTTTCCAGCATTCTACAGGCACGTCCCTCCCTTTTCTACCCGCATGGATTAGCATATTAGCACAGCAGCCCTGTGTCACGAAGATATTTGACAATAAGCGCATCAGTGATTGCTACTCCCAAGCAAAGGGAAGCCCCGAAGGGAAGCATTTTCCAGGAGGAAACGTATTTTCTCTCCTCAACTCCTTTGGTGGAGGCCATCGGAAGCATTGGCGTGAGCTTCATGAGGGCGCTAAAGCCCGGCTGCACACACTTCATTAAATTCGGGCAGAAAGAGTAGTGTCTTAGCTACTGTGGGGCGGAGGCTACAGGAGCTAGTGGAGCCCAAGGAACCTTGTGAGCCTGGCTGGAAATAAAGAGCAGTTGGTGTGTGATTCAAGAAAATGTTTCGATGGACGAAGGGAATATGGAGAGGGCTCTGCCACTCATGGGGAACGCTGTTTACGTACCAATTCCTTCTTCTTCATGCACTCCATGAGGATGATGAACAGATGCTGGGCTTGGGTCCGCGTGTACGTGAAAGTCTTCTGGATGGTCACCAGCAGCTGGTCCCGCAGAGATTCATTGATAAGTCTGCAATTAGAAACAATGTCAAAGCACAGGTCAACCCAGCTCCTCTTCAGTACATGTTTCTGAGAAATATTCTAGGACACAGGAAATCCCGGTGAGGATTGACTTAAGACAGGAGTTATTTCCTCCTATAGTTTTCTCCCCATAGTTTTTTTGGACTGTGATAATTAAAAAAAACAACAGCAACAGTGCACTTAAAAATAAATCCATTTTAATGTCTCAGAACCTAAAAGAGTAAAGTCAGAAGATGAATTTGGTTCTTTTTTCTGTCTCTCTTTTCTTTTATATGGCATGTCTAATACACTCTTCCTCAAGTGCCGTTATCAAAAAAAGCCTTACTCATTAGCATCCTGGGAAAAACTTACTGTATTACATATACGAAGATTTAAATTTCAACTTCATCTCTAATTGTGGGAGAAAAGCTTCTGTCTCAGTAATGTGAGCACCAATGAGGAGAAATAGGACTTATGTTTCTTCTAAAACCATTTCCTGTAGGTGGTAACTTTTCGGACCTACGATTCAGGTCAGCATTTATGTCAAACACTGGCTGTGTTACAGACAACAAGAGTCTGAGCCACGGGAGGTCTAATATGGATGACTTCATTACAAGATAGTTTTCATGCTATAGAAGAATGAGGAAAAGCAAGGGAGGTACATTATACCCAATCACTGCCCTGTTGCCTCTCAAAGTTGGACCAGCTGTAACTTTTAACTCCGCCCTCACTAACTGGCCTGGTGAGAACTGGGCTATCTTTACCAGCCATCAGATGGCAGGGAATGAAAAATCACTTAACTGTTCATAGATTCTGTCCAAAATCAGGAAGATAAAACTGCTTCCAAGGACCAGTGACAAAATTATCATACTCTGCCTAGCATTTTATGGTTTTATCATTTTTTCTCCATAATTGAAGAACAAGAAACTCCTATATATAACAGTAAAATATAATTATTTCATTTGGGGCTCATGGGTATCCTGTAGGCAAAAGGTCTGTACAATTTAAAAGGAAAGTATATTTTAGCTGGAAAGAGCCAGATGCTTAAGGTCATTAGCAGATGAATGGCGGAGCCAGAACCAGATTCTAGGTCTTCTGATTCCTCGTCCAGTACTCTTTCCATTACACCCCTGTCTCTCATTACACCAAGTGCACTATACCATGGCCTCTCTTCAACACTGTGGCTGCTTGAGAAGCAAATTATTACATTTGCTTTAATGTGAAAGCATAACAAATTTTGTTGCTTCAAATAAAGCAAGACGGTAGGCTTGAGGATATCCTTCTGTGCTTTAGGATTATGTGAGGATCACCTGAACCCATGAGATTGGATAGGATGGTGCCCTAAGTTTTGAGGAGGGTGCATTCTTCATGACAGAATATACTAAAGATCCTGGAATGTCACGCAGCTTGATGGAGGATTGGGTTACGCCTTCTGCCCCCTCAGGAAGATTTATATCATGAATATTTAGAAAAACAGAATGGTTCAGATGAAGTTGAAAATTAATACCAGATCCTCTCAAGATTACTAAATTATTCTGGAGGACTCTGTGGCCTTAGGTGTAGACCAATCTGAAACCATTCATTCATTCATTCATTCATTCATTCATTCATTCAATAATTGCCTAGTGATGTCTACTTAGTGCCAGAGACTTTAGTTCATGCCAGGGCTATAGGGATAGATGAGAGACATACACTCCCAGCCTTCAGTGAGCTTACACACAGGTGGAGTAGAAAGGCAGGAACTAGCAATTCAACTGTGATTGGCAGTGGTAAAGAAGTAGAGAACTTGTGACAGTTGAATATAATCTAATCTGGGGGTACAGGGAAGACTCCTTTAAGGAAGAACCGTTTAATCTGAGACTTGAAGAATAAATGAGCATTAACACAATTGGGGAGGTGGTGGAGCTAAGTCAGAGCATTCTTGGCAGATGAGACAGCATGAACACGCTCAGTTTTGAGAAAAGAAAAGAAGGTCAGTATGGCTAGCACATGGCGAGCAAAAGAAAGAGTGGAACAAGATGGTGCTGCAAAAGGGGTGAGTAAGGATAAGATCATGGGGGACTTTTGAGATGGTGCTAGAGACTTTGGATTTTGTCCCACAGGTAATGAGAAGCCACTGGAGAGTGACATGATCACATCTGTGTTGCCAAGTTTCCTGAAGGGTCAAGACATGAGCACTCTGCTTAACAGGCAACCCACGTGGATGGGTGTAGAGAGTTCTGCAATATTGAGTATTGAGTATACATAAACGCCATACATGATTAACAACACAAGAAGAGACGCTCCTCATTAGCCACTTGATAGATCCAATCATTCATCTGCAGGTGTTTAATTTTGATAATAACTTGAGATTTGTTTTCCATTGCTAACCATCTGTAGTGAAATCCCTGTTCCCTGAGGTCATTAACTGTTTGAGGGATCTGTTATTTGTATGTAGTCTATCACTTTGTAAAAATTGAGAAGTCATGTGCAACTTAGTTGATTGTGAGCTTTGTTAGTGAGGGGAGCTGAAAGACACTAAAGACGTCTTGATACTAAAAAGTATAAAGATCTTATACTTTTTAGCTCAATTTTGCAACTGAATGAAGTTGTACCTTTGGTTAAATCATTTAGCAACAAAACCCCAGAATTTTACTTCTAGAAGTACAAGGGTTGTCTAAACTGGTGTTTTCCAAAGTGTGGGGTGCCCGTCACTGATGGAGCAGAGTGGTTGTAGGTGGGACAAAGATGATTTCGTCTTTCCAAAGGATTAAGTTATACTCATTAAACATTAAATAACTGTTATTCTGGCTTTAGTTATTTTACCACCCTGATTGCATCAAGAGGAAAATCACATTTCTGATGTTTCTTTGGCTTTATTAGCTCATGAACATTTGTAAATCTCCCCCTTTTGGCAAAGAAATAACAGGTATTAGGTCCCATGCTTTTTGCAGAAAGCATTTAAGAACTTTTAAAAGAAGATCCTGTACAGCATTTGATGTGTTCAGAGCACACCATGTTTTAGGACATAAATGGGATAATATCATTTGATTTGCATAACAATCTGAGAGCAAAGCAGGTATTCATTCCATTTTGCAGAAGAGGAGACTGTGGCCCAAAGAGACCAAAATGAGTTGTACAGTCACGTAGGTTGATGATGTCAATGCTTGAGCTGAGTCTACGGAATTCGGCCTTCCATCGTGGTGCTGCTTTTCCTGTTTGAAACCTCTAAATATGTCTTTTAGTTTCCTAATCATCTGCATTGGAAGCAGAAATTGAAGTATATTTGTTTTAGGAAATTGCTTTTCCTTTTTGTGATAGAACACCTGAAGGAAATCTGAAGATACAGGGAAGAGTGAGGACAATGGCAAAGTTCATTTAGTATGTTGAAGATTCTATTCGCTTCTGATTTCTCACAAGTATTTGCTATGCTGAATGAGACGTTTTCTATTTGGCACAAAGACTTCCTCTGTCTTCTCTAAGGACCCTTTCTTTGTGACCATATTCTGTAGGATATTGGGGAGCCTGCTTTCTTGAAATTATTGCTTTCCCAGCTCTTCCCATTTTTTTCCCTGCACAACACTGGAATGATTTAAAAATCTTGACCATGATATTTAATCACCAGCAAAAAATAGAAATAAGCCCATTTTAGATTTCTTTTTATGGCACTAGAATAGTGATTGAGAATTTCTTGACATCAAAACATGGTCATAGTATTATATAAAATTTTCATTTTAGAATTGGGCCTTTGACAAAGTGGTGCCTATTTATAGAAACTGTTAATTTGTGGCTCCATATGGACCAATGCTATTTTTGGTATACCTCAAATTAGAATGTTTCTTGATTTAGGAAGGGTAGTCATTGAAGTGAGGATAATCTCCATACTATGGCATTTGTGTTTCCATTTAAATGCTGAACTTGTGATCTGGAGCTTTTTGGATGAGTCACAGAAGTATGTGAAATAGGTCAGCATACATCCAGTGCTCGGAGTAACCAATGGAACTTCCCAAATTGGCTATTCGCATTCTGTTCAAAGGCTAGCAATACAACCCAAGTGTGCACACTTTTCTCAGAATGACTTTAATTACCCGCAATATCAGAGTTTTGTTCCTAGATTTAAAAATTAGAAAATGCATTTAGAATTCAATGGGATGCAATGAGCTAAACTTAGGTTAATGGCTTTCATCAGGGAGTAAAGCCCTTCTCCCACCCTCCACTGACACTCTCAGTTCATTTATTCAGATACAAGAAAATTTTACCTAGATAAATAAAGATCATTAATAGTACCGCAATTTGGTACTTAAAAGACATCATTTCCTAGAGAATCTCAAATGCTCTAAAGAAAAATGAAATGTTGTCGTTTGCTTCATGCCAAAGCAAATTACTACATATAACCTCAGGACACAGAAAGGCTACATGTCTTGCCTAAGGTCACAAAGAATGGCATTTTTCTTTTCTTCTCTTCCTCCTCCTCTGGGCCCTCTCCTCCTCTACTTCCTCCCTCTCCTCTTTCTCCTCCTCCTTCTTCTCCCTCTTCTTGGTTAGTAAAAGTTACCCCTTTCTCCCAAATGCCGTGACTCTGGGGTCACAAGTAACAGGATGATTCTTCCCGGAGAGGCAGACAACATTGTGAATAAAACACATGACAGTCACCAGAGGTAGGCTGTCTGGAGCGAAGCTGTCACTTGCTAGCTATATGATCTCGTACAAGTTGTTTAGTCTTTCCGTGTCATGTTTTTCATATATGTAAAATGAGAATTATAAGAGTGCTTATCTCATAGACTTGGGAGTATTTAATGAGTTAATCTTTGTAGAGGGCCTGATACGCAGCAAGGCCTTTGCAAGCATTTGTGTTATTAAAACACAGTCCCACACGGCTCCTGGCTCACTGACATTCCTTCTTGGTAAGTAGCGCGACCAGCGGCTGGGGCCTTTGTGCACAATACAGAGCTCTCTCCTGAGCCCAATAGTACAAGGCCACCCCCACTCCAAGCTGGAGAAAGAACTTCCCACTTCAGAGAGGTCAGAGATCACCAGCTCTTTCTTACATTTGGAAAAAGAGATACACAGCAGATTCAGGAGGCTTCATTATCGTGGAACCTTGCAAACACTCATGCATACTTCTGCCCATCTATTTATTTATTCATTTAACAAACGATACTGGTGCCTACTATGTGCCAGGCACTCTGCCGGGGTAGAGAGATGAACAATATTTAGTCTTAGGTTCAAGGAACTCATAGGGTTGTAAGCCATGTATTCTGGTAATCTATTAATAGGTAACACACCCTCAAACTTAGTGATGTAAAATTTTTTTTTTAATTGTGTTGATGATTTTGTGGGTCTGGAATTCAGGCAGAGCACAGTGGGGATGACTCATGGCGGCTCTGTGATATCTGGGTCCTCAGCTGGAGAGGATGGAATGGTTGTAAATGGCTGTAAGGCCTCAACTGGGGCCATATGTCTGGGGCTCCATTCTCTTCCACGTGCCATCTGCTGGGAATGCAATGTCCAAGATGACTTCTTTGCTCCTTTGTCTGGTACCCAGCCTGGGCTTGCTGAGAGAACTGAGGACTGGCTGGCATTGTTTTCTCTGGTGGCTGGTTGCATGATGGATGGACCTCGTACACGGCAGCTGGCTTCTCTCATACTGAGGATTCCAAGTGAGTGTTCGAAGAGGCCCAGGCAAAAACTTCAAGACTGCTTCTGATTTAACCTCACAAGTCCCAGAATGTCATTTCCTTACATTGAATTAATCAAGCACGTCTAAGAGTAGCCCAGATTCAAGAGGAGGGAGGGGCTCCATCTCTTGGTGGAAGGAAAGGAGGAATGTACAGAGAAGGCCTATTTTGATGGTGGTCATCTTGGAGACCCGCAAATCCATCAAGGGATTCTGTTCAGATGAGACATTATAAAGCATCAATCTTTTCCACAGTTCAATGACAAACAGCCTCAGCTGTCTTACTTTGCATTTTTTCTTTTAATAGCGGATTATGAGAATCACCATTTTCCTTAAAAATGATAGCCTAATCACTCAGAAGTATTTTCAAAATGTTATCACCGATTCGAAGCATAGAACCTGCAAATATTATCTCTTTTGCTTCAGCATCCTGTTTACATTTATTTAGTGTGTACTATGTACCAGGCATTTCTTTTAGGCCTTGGGCATCTGGCGGGAGCCTCTTTTCCATGGATATCATCATCGTACTTTGTAGCTGTTAAATGCAGTGTGCAAGGGACATCGTCAGTCAAATGTGTGAGTGCTTGGGTCAACCTTAATGCCCAGCTTAAGTCACCAACAAAAACAGCTGGGTGTTTTCTTGGGGTCCTCATCTCACCTTGAGGTCTGTTTGGAGACGAAAAGCACTAACAAGCACCCCCCGAAAGCTAGAGAGAAATCTTGACTTACTGAAGTATTGTTCCAGTTTAGGTTTTTTTTTTGAGGAGGGGGAGGGGCAGGGGAAGAAAAAGAGAGGGAACCTTAAGTAGGCTCCATGCCCAGCACAGAGCCTGATGAGGGGCTCGATCTCAATGACCCCCTAAATCATGACCTGAGACAAAATCAAGAGTCAGATGCTTAAACGTCTGAGCCACCCAGGCACCCCCAGTTTACATTATTCTGGATGTGCCTTTGTTTGGGCTCTCCTCGTAGCTTACTCAGATGGTACCAACAGACTACTAATTGGTTTCTTCTCTATCCTCCTTTAATCCATTCCGCACATTTGATTGAATGGTTGTTCTACAAAGATGATTGCATCGCATCCTTCTTAAAACCCTGCAATAGCTTCTCATCACGAGTAAGATAACATCTCAACTTTTGCTATTTCTGGAGTTTGTATGTTGCTCATCTGAAAATTCAGCGGAAGGATTTGAACTTTGGGATAAATTAACGATACAATTTAGGAACCGCCATACTGTGGATGAAGAGGCTGAAGCCTGCAGTGGAAAACTAACTTCCTAAAGAGTATATACCTGAAAGCATCAGAGCTGAATGAACTTAGAGGACAGGAGAATCAGGAAGGAAGAATCCTTGATAATGAACTACACTAGGCTAAATATCTAGGCTCAACTCAGTGTGGTTATGTAAAGTTAGTGATGTGTTGTTTAATGACTAGAGTCAAGTGGAGATTTCCTCTGTTTTATCCCCGAGACAGGATGTTCTGTATCTTATGTGTGGGAAGACTGGGACTGAGTAATATTGGTTTCAAGGATTCATTATTTCCCCCAGAATTACTCCCCAGCTTCTCAGATGCCCAAAGTTCCTTTTAATTAATTAAGAGGCCAGCAAAGATTTTGCTCAACAGTTGGAAGTCCTAAGAGCAACTCTTAGGTTAAATGATGTTTCGTGTTAAACTCACAGGTAACTGACTGATGCTGATGGTTTGTAGGAACTATTTCTTGTTGGACAGAAAGTCGGGGAACATGTGAATGAGACCCAGAGAAGTGACCAATGGATGGGATGGGATGGGGGGGGACTTACTTTGCCCAGCTTTTTACTGAAGATCAACTCCAGATACAAATGGCTTCTATCAGCTAAGACCTGTGAAAATAGTACCTCTAATCTTGTTTTAATATGTAGGTTAGAAAAGTGGTTCACCTGGGCTTTTCCTGAGTGTTCTATCTAGTAACGCAAGGTAGTTGAGAATGATCTTGGAGAAGCTGCCTGTAATTGAGAAGGACACATACTTGTGCATGAAATCTGTTAAAAAAATTTCATTTACCACTACCCACAGAGGGAGCATTTCTTATTTTTGTTCACTTTCTCTTTTTACTTAAAAAAAAATCCACTCTAGAATCTTGAGCTAGATATGGTGAAACAGAAGTCGCAGATATACACACAAAAGGAAACAGAATGGGTTGGTGCAGTGGGGTCGAGGGTTGTAAATAGAGGCACTCAGCATCTACTGTAAGACAAGATTTGTGCTAGGCATTTCATGTGTGGCATTTCATAAAGACAGATTATTCTAAGAAATTCCTAACTAGACTAACTCCTTGGATGCATGGATGATGACACGTGATATTACTTATGTATTCTCTTTTCTCATCTTCATCAAGTATCAAGGGGCTGAAGAGAGAAACTTTTCTACCATCTCCTTACCTTGATTCCCTTCACCCTTCTCTTTTCCCATAGCATATCACTTTCTAAAGTATTATACAATGTGCTTATTAAGTTAATAATAATAAATTATCTGACCCTGCTAAAATGTAAGTTCTGTAACCACATTTTGGTCTATTTTCTTGACAGGTGTTTTTTTGCCAGTGCCTAGAACAGTGCCTGAAAAACAGTAGGTTTTCAAAAAATATTTGTTGAGGGGTGCCTGGGTGGGTGGGTCGGTTAAGCTTTCAACTCTCGATTTCGGCTCAGGTCATTATCTCAGGGTTGTGAGACTGAGCCCCACATCAGGCTCCATGTTCAATGGGGAGTCTGCTTGAGAGTCCCTCTCTCCCTCTCCTTCTGCCCCTCCCCCAGCTCACGTGCTCTCTCGCTTACTCTCACTCTAAAATAAATAAAAAATCTTTTAAAAAATTTGTTGAATGATTGAACATATAATGTTGGTTGCAAGAAAGAAAGTAATTAAAGAACGGAGGGAACAATGCCCAATAACACTGAAAAATCTGTCGGACACTCAAGGGGTCCCTGAGCAGTGGAGCTCAATTAAAGAACTCCTACAGCTATGTTATCCAATATGGGAGTTGTTAGCCACATGTGGCAATTCGAATTTAAATTAACTACAGCTAAATAAATTTAAAATTCAAATCCTTAGTCACACTAGCCACAGTCCAAGTGCTCAGTGGCTATCTGATTGGACAGATAGAGAACATTTTCACTGTCACAGAAAGTTCTATTGGACAGCAGTGCTCTTGAGGCAGATGGGGCTGCCAAGCTCTTTACCTTGGGCAGAAACTAGCAGGACATGTAGGTGAAAAATCCTCAGCAGTGCTGGCTGTGTCTCTGTAATCTCTCTCCTTTCCTTCTTTTGGTTATGAACATGCCCAGGAGTGAAAACTGTTACGTGTTGCCAAAGCACACAG
The DNA here is from genome assembly GCF_017311325.1 of Ursus maritimus. NCBI lineage: Eukaryota > Metazoa > Chordata > Mammalia > Carnivora > Ursidae > Ursus > Ursus maritimus. The sequence goes on along the minus strand of NW_024426008.1, from coordinate 16,939,675 downwards.
GGACCGCCACATGGCCAGGTAGCTTCTCTGCTGCCAAAACTAAAGGGGAAAACACATCCTTTGTGTTCATTCCAAGTGAAATCCCATCAACGACTATTGCATGTTGCCAGGCAGGAGGAATAGTCGGATTTTTATTGTTTTAGGCCCTCTATAAAAGACAGAATCAGAGCTGGACTTAGATGGATGAGCTTCTCGGGCAGGCAAAAACACTGGCTTCGCTGTAACTGACATGTTTTAAAGGTTGGTCCGCCATTTATTCAGAGGAGAAGTTAACCAGCACCTGAGAGAAGGGGGGAGCTGGAAGTGTTGCTAAGAATCACTCAGCTCTGGGGCAAGCAAGCCTCCTGCAGTGACTGGGTCTCATCTTCTGAGAGACAGGAAGGGGTAGCTGCCATGAGCTTAGCTTCCAGCCCCAATGTGCCTGGACAGACCACTCCCCAGCGGTGGGATGTTGAGCAAACTTCCTAATCTTTCTGTCTTCAATTTCCTTATTTATAAAATGGGAATAATTATCATAGCTACCCCGGAGAGTGGGATGACAGACTGTGTTTAGATGAAGTTCTTGCAGGCAGAAGCTTTTTTTCTTTTAAAGATTTCATTCGCTTATTTGACAGAGAGAGAGAGAGAGAGAGAGAGCGAGTGCATGAGCAGGGGGAGTGCAGAGGGAGAGGGAGAAGCAGGCTCCCTGCCGAGCAGGACCCTGGGATCATGACCAGAGCCAAAGGTAGACGCTTAACTGACTGAGCCACCCAGGCGCCCCTTACATGCAGAAGCTTTAAAAATTTTTTCAAGTTTTCAAGTATGCTTTTGGGAAGAGGGTCAGCAGTGTGGGGGAAAGGGTGGGATAAATTTCAACTCTCTGTCAAAGCAATTTGTCAAAGATTCCTTCTAACCCCATATTCTACTCTATGAGATGTGGGAGCAAGTATAATTGCATTTTTTTTAGATGGATTAGTGATGGATTAATTCCTCGCTGCTTTTAAATTATTTTTTCTTATAAATTATCCATTGACAACTGCTCAGTTAATCTGTTCCTCAGTCCAGCTTCAAACAGTACCCCACGACAAAGAGCCTCTTGTTTTTGATATCCTATGTGTTATGCCTGTAG
>NW_024426008.1:16912563-16938558 GCF_017311325.1 Ursus maritimus | reverse complement strand
TCATATTGTCAGACAGTTTAGACTGATGTGCCTCACAGTACTGATGAAACATTGACTATTTCCCAGATGTCTTTGAGGCAGATAAATTTCTTATTCTTCCCATGGTTTCATAATTCAATGTGCAACTTGATGATTGCCTGGTAGTGATACATGGGGTTATCTATAACGCTTTGTCTTCACTCCAGAATAAAAGTAGCCATCCATAGCATGTTGACTGTACATTTCTTTCTTGGCATCATTGTGAATCCACCACAGACATCTTTCCCCTGAGCCCAAATGTGGCCTCAGACTCATTCTCAACACAACATTCTAGGGCACTGGTACCAGCGGATCGTTGTTGACATTCAAGATGAAAGCTATTTGTCATGCCTGCATTAGAGAAAATAAAATCTCAAATATACTATCAAATGGTGAATACCAAGGAGATCACAGGGTTGAAGAACTCCAAATTTTAGGTTTGTCTCCAAGACACTGAACTCGGACTTCCGTGAACTTAAAGGAATTGATTTTGTAATTCTTACTTTAGGGATCACTGCTTATGGATACTTGATTTGCATTGAATATCTACAGAAAACACAATAAATATGTATATCAACTCTAGAACAGTTGTCCAGCAATTATGACAATTAAAGAGAAAGCATCACTGAAGCCAAGTGGAGACTTTTCCTGACAACAGTAATACAGATGTGAGTTGACCTTAGAATGCTACTTTAATGCATCTTTAGCATGTCTCTGGTGGAAGCAGCTTTGGTAGCAGGTGGTCACTGCTGTATTTAGTTTTTATGAATCCTGTGGTCCATAATCAACAATGAGAATTGCATGGGGAATCTAATGGAAATCCATTAAGAACATTGCAAACATTATCTATTATTAATGATACCACCGGGTGAGATGTTAATTCACTCTGTTTCTAAAAGCTGTAGGTTCTCGTGTCCTCCAGGATGACTCAAAATTCATCTCCTCTAAGGTAGAGGAATTAAATATCAGGGCATTTTATTATCTGAGGCTCCCTCAGATTCATTTTAAATGTACGTGTGGATTTTAAAGTCCTCATGACTTCTCTTCATGAGAGAGGGTGAGGCTATTTTGCAGGAGAGGTAAGGAAATATGCGTGTACATCTCATGCTAAGGCAGAGAAGCGTACGGCAGCAGTGGGGAGGACAATTCAGTTTGGTTGTCTGGTGAAGGGAAGGTTTGTTGAGATGGCCCTAGAGAGAGGCTGGGGCCAGAATGCAAAGGGTCTTGAGTCCAAGCAAAGGAATGTGGACTTGACCTGTGGATTAATGGTCTTCAACGGGGTTCCACAAAGAAGTCCCTAGAATTTTGAGGAGGTACTCCAAATCTGCCTCAGAGCTGCCTTAGTGGGTGAGAGCCAGGCAGAGAGAGGGGGCTCTAGACCAGTGGTTCTCAAGTTATGGTCCCTGGACCAACAGCATCCGCATGTCCTGGTACTTCTTGGAAGTGCAAATCACCTGGTCAATCAGACTGAATCAGACAATCTGAGATGGAGCCCAGTATTTGATTTTTAACAAGCCCTCCAGGGGATTCTGATGCAAGATAAAAACTTGAGAACCACTGGTCTAGGCCTTCCATCCCCAGCTTCACCAGAGTAAACATGTATGTATCTCGTCTCTCTTACATATTACACTTCTGAGGTTTTGTATGAGAAGGGACTCAAGGGCTTTCAGAAAGTGAAAATCAGTGTTACAGGCAAGTGGGAAACTGGGACTCTTAAAGGGTTGTCCCCTGCAATTATAAAGTCTAAGGAAATGAGCTAGGACCTTCTAAAGCTGAACGTAGTGGTCTTGATGACTGCCAGTGGCCTCTCCAACAGCAGAGAAAGCCGTCATTCACAACTAGCACCACTGCGGGTCTAAACACTTTTACATTTCTCATCCTCTTTTTCTTTTCCCTTTTGAAATTGGTCATCCATTTTGAACTAGTCAGAAAATCATTTTCAAAAGAAAGAAGTGAACTGAACGCCCTTAAGAAATCCATGTAAATAAAAATATGAACAGAGAAACCTACCAGTCCTGTCAAAACGAGTATTTCTGTGGCAAAGCTTTCTCTTCAAGGGAGGGATTTTCAAGTCTAACAGATGTTTGGAACCAAGAACAGCTGTGACCAAGAAATAAATGAGGTGATTTGTGCTAAATAAACTTTTCAAGTCAACTGGGTTCCAGAGACAAAAGTTGGCAGTGGGTACAAAGTGCTTGTGGTAACAAAGCAATGGCTGGTGTGCCCAGCATGTGTGTGACACGCAGAAAGTGAGGAAGCGCTTTCCGAAAACATCAGGGAAGTATGAAGACAAAGCTCATTCTTACACGTTTAAAAAGAGCTTCTGAACGTGTGGTCCATGGACCACTCTGGTTGGAATCACTGGGATTTATTTTCCCCAAGATTTATTTTTGAGAGAGAGAGAGAGAGCCAGCAAGCAGGGGGTAAGTGCAGAGGAAGAGGGAGCAAGAGAATCTCAAGGAGACCCCCTGCTGAGTGTGGAGCCCTACATGGGGCTGGATCCCAAGAGCCTGCGATCATGACCTGAGCCGAAATCGAGAGTAGATGCTTAACTGACTGAGCCGCTCAGGTTCCCCGGCATCACCGGGATTTTGGTTTCAAGGACAGTTTCCTGCACCCCAGCCCAGGTACACAGAATCAGGAGATTCAGGGGAATCAGCGTCTCCTAACGCATTCTCAGGCATGCTGAAGTGTGATAACTACATGCCTACTTTCAATGTTTTGTGTGTCACAAGTGGTCAAGAAGTTAGCTAAGCAAACCTCAGAGGAGCATGGTTAATCTACCCTTTGATTAATCTATCACTTGGCATCGACGGGCTGTCTAAAAGTCGTGGGCAGTGGTTCTCTGAAAAGGATTGCTTTATCACGATGGATTACTCGGCTCTATGTTTTTTTTCTGATGTTTGCTGTTTATATGCAAGGCCACACTTTCCCACCTTGGAGCTGAGCAATTCTAAAGCAAATTTAATCAATGCGGAGAACTGACTGACCAATTGAGATCAATAAAACTTTCCCCTCACTAGTACTTTCTTCCATGAATGCTAGCTAGGTAATTGTTTTAAAGTCAGTGCTTTGTTCTCTCCATGCTGACACGACACGGAGGAGTCAAGCAACAAACTGGAAGACAGCAGTATTTTATTCTGAACTTTCCTAAATACATGAAGCTACTCCAGCCTTGTGGAACTTGGGAGACAATGACACAGGTATCTATACTGCAATATCTTTAATATAGTCCACAGAGGGAACTTTTTGCAATATAAAAATTGCAAAATTGCAATTCAATAATTATAGGCATTAGCATATATATAATATATATAACACATATATATTATATATGATTTTATTAAATTAGTCATTTAAATTGATTTCATTAAATTGAAATATATGAATTCAATATATATAAGATATACTAATGTAATATAATACATAATATAATATTAATATATAAAATATATTAATATATAAAATATATTTTAAAAATTCTATTTGTAACCTATACATTATATATTAATATATTGATTATAATTATATAAAATATATAATTAATATAATATATACAATAAATATATGTATAAATTTGAGTATGTATAAATTCAATGTAATAATATATACATACACCTACAAACACACTGTCGCATAAAATTATCCCTTTTACTGACTTTCCTTCAGTACTATGCAGACTGATTCTTTTCTGTGTTGAGTTACATAAAAGAGGGTCAAATACTAGCTTTTTCTTGGTCATTCATGCTGATCCTCAGTTTGGATCCAGTTTTTGATGGACAAGGAGAACAGGAGCAACAGAGTCACTATATTGCCATTTTGTGGGTAATTAACATACGCTTTCCACTGAACAGATTCTTGGGTGGAATGCCGCACTCAAGTACTTTGTCTTCTGGGCTCGAAACACTTTGTACGTTTATCACAGCACACAGCACAGTGACCTTCTCGTTATCTGTATTCATGGCTATGTTTTAATCTCCATTATAGAATCTAGGACAGGGCCATGTCTTGCTCATTCTCTAGCAGTCCCGTGCATACAGTGGATGCTCAATAAATGTTAACTTAGAAAAGTTACAAAAACAACACTTTATAAATAAAGCCCTCAAGATCCTTTGTCTGTACAAGATGTTTCCAACTTTCTTTCCTTCCCTTCTGGGAAAGTTACAAAACAGAATCAAGTTTTGACATGCTAATTTCTTATAGAAAATTCTAGAAGAGACAAGGTAAGATGAAATTAATGGAAACTGAAATGGACACGAAGTCAGCAGGCTTGATATTTGTTTCCTTCTTTCTCACTTGACATTCCAATTATGTCTAAATCATACTGGGATACAAACCACTGAGATCAATTACTTCCTTTCAGCAGATCTCATAGAGATAAATGATAGGGCTGTGACATCCTTCAGCCGTAGATGAAAATCTCAAGCAGCAGAAGAGAGCATTAGTAACCATTGCATAGAGTGATACACCCTAGGGAATACAGACTACACCTAGATTTCTAAAATGGCTAGTTTTCTGGCGACTTCCACCTGATTTTGGTCATTTTGAGGTGCACTTGGAGAGAAACTTCTGTTACATCTGTGCTAGGGTAGAGCGATATAATGTGAAGCCATGCAACGTATATTTCCTTAATCATCTCCACTTTGTTTTCCATTTATGCCTTTATCTCAGCTAATCAAAGAACGTAGGGAACTTTAGTAAGCTCCCGTTAAACAGGGAAAATCAGATTTTTTTATCTGATTTTTTTGATTTTCTTATCTATTTCTGTCCTCAGGAGCAAGCCATTCCTCAGTGCTTCTCCACAATATCTAATACAAATTCCACTGACACATAAGAATGGGAAGAGTCTATTGGTATCTGCCCCATTGATAACTTCCCAAAAGTTATCAACAGACTACTTAAGACCTCTAAGGCTTTCTGCTACCATAGGTTCTGCTTCTCGTCCTAGGCGGTCTAAAAATGGTAATTCCAGATCATTATTTATGGGAAGAAGACCCCAAAATAAATGTAAGGATCGGCAATAAAATCCAGATGAACGAGGAGCACCATCTCAGAATGCACATTCATTCAGATGTTTTTTCACGCGGACATTTTTCATCTGTGCGGCGCTTTCTCACTGACTGATAAATGAGCTGGACCACGTTTCTCTGCAATCTGAAACCTAGATTATGAATTTTCAAGCAATCTCTGACTTCAACTGCAGACACCTATCGCCTGAAAGGTGTTCCTGACAATGGGTGATATTGGTCAGCTGGCTTGGTCAGCAGCAAAAAGTGGAATCTTAGTATATGAAAAGGTAGGTAACCAAATCTAATGCCCCATGGGTGGCATTAATCTGTTTCTGTTTGCAGTGTTTAGTCACTCATGATTCAGAAAAAATATTTTGATAAGATTTTTAAGGAATAAAATTAGTTAGGGAAAGTGACTTGTGACTCATTTTAAACTATGACAGATGAGAAATAGAAAATCCATTATGACAATAAGGGGAAAAGAGAATTTGGCCATTTCTTTTGGGGAACCTATGCCATGGGGTAGAGACAGAGAAGAAGGCAAAGGTAAGAATTTAATTGCAAATGCCTCCCAGTTTATCCAAACTCATTTGCGTTGGGATAGATACGGCCTGTCTTCCTCTACTTCAAGTAATCTCATCTACAAAAGTTAATTAGTTTTGCCAATTATAGTTTGCTTCCAAAGTGATGCCCTTTCAAATTCATATTCTTGGAAGGTGGTTAATAACACGGAATTTAAAGGCAAAATATCAAGTTCGCAAAAGTTAAAATAGAAGGTGTGTAAATTTCATTCGCTTCTTTAAGATTATAAAATGAAAAGCTTTAGAGCTGAATATACACATTTACAAGTCCTTGGACCTGTATTATTTATTTAACCATCGGTAATGAGTTGAAAACATTTTAAAGCATATTTAAACTACCAAAATAACTGAAAAATAAAAATCAATGATTCCAAACTCTGATTCAGATTTTGTAAACAAGGTGTGTGTGTTTTCTATAATCAATTTCATATGTACAGTTACACCTACTTATTTATATAGGTTTGTTTACATGAACACATAGTTATACATTTATATTTATTTGTAGTGAAATATGTCCCAACTCTGTTGGACTTTTTGGGAATCAAAGAAGAAATTCTTGGTGAATGAAGTCTGAGATGGGCTCGTTTTGGTTGTTTTTTTTGTTTTTTTTTTCAGCATAAAGAATACACGCTCTGGCAAAATAATGTTCTTTGGAAGTGCTTTTTTAAATTGGCTGCCTGTGTGTGGCTAGATAACTTCTTAATTCAAGCTAAATAAACATGATTAATTCTGGCAGTCATTCTGATGGCCCAGAGAAATGTCATGAATTCATTTGATCAGGATAAATTTATAATTGCTTTCCTGGAGCAAGAGCATACTTTTATCGTAACAACCAATAAAATAAATAAATACAGATTTATATATTTGGATTGGCAACTACAAAACTTCTCTTAAAATTTCTATTTTCTTAATCATTGTTCCTAAGTGTTTCTTAAAATTTTTAAAGTTTTAATTTTCATGATTCCCAAGGTAAGAAATTATATCTCAATTCTTTATCTTCATGCTAGTTAATTCTTTGATAATCAATCATGGTTTATATGTTTGCACAGATACCGTGTAGATTATGCTTTTGCCTATTTTGGTCATAAAATAATCAGAACTAAAACTAAACTTTGGTTTTAAAACTAAAATTGCCGATTAAAGTTAAAAGGGCATGGTATTTCTGACTCTTCGTTTGGGCAGAAGGGAATCTACATGACACCTGAAACTAATATTATACTGTGTGTTAACTAATGGGAATTTAAATAAAAACTTTGAAAACAAAACTTAAAAAAAAAGAAAAAGGAAAAAAAAAAAAAGAAACCCACATTGGGCAGGTTGGACATTGGTCTACAGCCAGGAATGCATTCATTTTATCTTTTGGGAATACACGGAATAATACAAAAAATTAAGAAATTATAATGCAAAGGGGAAGTTAAAGGGAACTCAAGTGCTCTTATAAGTAAAAGTATCACTGTACATAAGAAACATGAAGGCACATACCACAAAATCTGTTTAAGAGAATTTTTATAACAGCCCAGAAAGAATCCTGGCCTGGGATTGTGGGCAAGCACATAATTGCTCTGTGTATCTGTCCCCTCAGTTAAATAATATAGAGACACCTGCCCCTCCCGCCCAAGCAGTAAACCATGTAACATTTCTCCTATATACACAACAGAATCAGGAAGAGCAACTAATCAAAAAATTGTAACATTTTCAAAGTATACAACCCACAAGAAGGACAAAAAGTAGGTCCTGGGTCCAGACCTTCTTTGTGTACAGACCCAGAAAACCTGAAATACGGAGATGAACAGCTCACTTTTCCATGAATTTTCTGAAAAGGAAATGTGCATTCTGAATGCAACCTTGTATCTACTTTGTGGAAACACAATACAATAATTACAAGCACTAGGAGGCCAAAAAGTAAGCCAAAGCTAAAAACTGTAAGTTCTTTAGTTATTTTTGAAAAAGGAAAATGTTGCTATATTTAAATGAATGAGAACTATGGCTAAATTTTTAATAAAAGCAAAGTGCAGTTGAAGATTCTGAGCTCTGGTTGGTAATCGACATAGAGGTTTTTGGGCAAATGTTCTTTTCCATTTTTTAGCTAGAGAATGGACCAACATTTACAACAAAAAGAGAAGATAAAAGTAACTTAAATTTACCAGGAAGCAAATTCCAAGTCCATGCTTATGAATTTTGATTTTTTGTTTTTGTTTTTTTCATATAGAAAGCTTTAAGGGGGCCTGAAATCACTGTCACTGTTTGCTGTGTTAGCTGGAGGGCCCATGACTCTCCTATATTTAGGTTCATACGCTTACCAGGGCAGGGTGCTGTGTTAACGGCTACCTGGCAGACAGGTGGGGCAGGGAGTATCTTGCACTCGGCAAGCTCACCGGTCACCATTATCATTACATGCTTGTCTACTTACTAGACTTCCTAGGGTAGGAAGAGTTGTTATGCTTTTTCCCATCTTAGTGCATGGCCCCCAGTAGGCACTTTGTGTATGTTTGTAAAAGGGATGAAAAAAGATCCCATTTCTTTTGGGGCTCCTTTCTCCCACCAGGTTCACGTGTTAGGAGAATTGATTAGGGGAGGAAGTTCCTTATTTAAAAAGTCAATGACTGGGGGTGCCTGGCTGTCTCAGTCAGAAGAGCGTGCGGCTCTTAATCTTGGGGCCATGAGTTCAAGCCCCATGTTGGGTGGGGGATTTCTTAAATAAGTAAAAACTTTAAAAAAAAGTAAAAATAAATAAAAATTCAATTACTCCTCCTGAATTTTCCTCTTTAAACTCATTCACACCTTGGGATGAGCTACTTTGATCTAATAATATGCAAGAGTGCTTGGATTTTACCTACCATTCACTGGGTGGGACCTCAGATTGGCAGGGAAGGCTGGGAAGGGAAGTCCTCTGTGGGGTTGGGGCTTTGGACTATTGAAAGTAGCAATAGGGGACAGACAGACCAAGGGAAGTGCACAGGCAGGAGACCAGGAAGGGTGTAGAGAGGACCAGAGAGGTTAGAGGCTCTGCTTTCTGAGCCGATCTAGAAGGATTTGACAGCACAGGCCACCAAAAGTTTTGGCAAACCTTTGGCCTTTGTGAGCATGCAGCAGTTTGGTGAGGCTGAGCCTGGAAGCTGCACATCCCAGCTTCTCCCAAGGTACTCACATGAACCACAGGGTCCAGACTCGCTGGGCTTTATGTGTTCAAGCCTAGTCCCTGCTTCTCCTTAGCAGGAGGAGCAAAAGAGAAAAGAAATGAAGAGAAGAGAAAGGATACCAAGTGCTATGATCCTTCCTTCCCTTTTGTCTTCCTTATTAGTTTAGTCTAGGGGGGCTGTCATGGAATTTCTCACTTCATAGGACATCTAGAATATGTCCCCCTGCTCTTCCCCACCACCTTCCCAGACCAAATGTCTCCATCAACTGATATCAACTTCCAGAGTTTGAAACACAGGCTTTGCACTCAAAGGTCTCTTATGGGGCCTGGCAAATTACCTACCCGCCTTCTTCTGAATATTTATGCCCAAATGCCAGGATGTCAGATGCCCGTCCACTCCCATCACAGACAACAACGGGCACGGGAGGGGTGTCTCGAAGGTACTCCAAGACAATCGAGATCACATTGGGTCCTCCTTCCACAATGAGCGCCACCACCGGAACGCCTTGACCGATTCCTGCATTAAAAAAGGAAAAGAAAAGGAAAAAAAAGAGAAAAGAACACAAAGCCAGCAAACCAAAGAAACAAAAAGGGAAACAAAAAGCACAAACTAAAATTACTGAGCACGGGGGAGATCACAACATACGAAGGGATAAAATACGGAGCAAAAATTCTACAGAAAATCCTTTTGCAGAATCTTCCCACCAGAGAGTCTGACTTTGCCCTCTCCACAGAGCTCCTGGGGTGCTGGGGCCGGTGAAGCACCCACGCCGGACTTTACAGGGGATGGTGCATAGGGCGAGGAGGGAGAGGAAGGAATTGGTTAGTAGATGAAGCCCTGAGCCAGCAACTGAAGGACTGGAAGCTAAATGTGACCTTAAGCAAGTCTGCTATATACCCGGTGGTTCAGTTTCTTACATGAAAAATGGGAATTTAAAACAGGTCAGATCCTGACATCATCACAGGGCTAACTAGGAAAATGCCTGAATGGTTCTCTTTATTAAAGACTATCAAAATCAGCTAGGGGCATATTTGCACTTGTGGAGTCAACTACTGGCTACATTAGGGGTCCATCTATATCTGACCATAAATGATCTGCTTGATTATGGGTTCTTAACAGCATAACAGTCATGATTAAGAACCCAGGAGACATGGCATCTGCCCCCTGACATTACTGTGTCCTTCACCACTGAGCAAGGTGCCAGGCACATGGTGGGGAGTCCGGAACCAGTGGTTGAATTCAGTTGTTGAATTCAAGGGTGTCACAGACCTTTTCTATAGTATTTAAGCTATTAATGGTGAGCTAGAAGATGTAAAAATTGCTCTAACATCGGCACTCACGTAGGGTTCAACCGAACTTATTAAAGACGTGTATTAAAAACAAATGTTCATGAGAGACACAATGAAAAAGAAATGAAGTTCGTTTTCAAGTGACCTCTCAAGTGTCATCATGGTTCATCAAATAACTTTTTTTGCTCATTTTGGTATCACACCGCATTTTCTCACTCTTCACCTTCCCAGAATAGTTAGGGAATTGAGCAGTACCATAAAAACGAGATGGTTTTGTACAGAGCAGTTATCTTAAAAAAGAAATAATCAAGATTCTGTACCACTTCTGTAAATATGAACTAAAAAAAAAGCCTTTAGTCATCTCAGTTTTCCCCTTTCCCCCTCCTCCTGGTTTTCCTTTTTCTTTTATCCAGAACCTGCTGCCCTGTGAGAAATAATAGTATGAGGTTTGCTCCATTAATAAGATTGTATTTGACTTGGGTGACCTGTTACACTTCTACAGTATTATCAGTATCCTGGGGGCATCTCTTTTCTAAGTCAGTGTTTTTCATGGTTTGATTTTCATCCTAAAGGAATGGTCCAAAATGTCAGTTACACAAAAATGGGTGCTGTTTTTAAGTCAACATTTTAAAAATGTAAAAAAAATGACAATTGTGGGTCCCAAGATTCCTTTTTGTGCTCCAGAAGGAATTAGAAGAGAGTGATGACCCGTGGGGCCATTTGATGTTTCTGTGCATGGAGAAGGTTTGAGAATTCCTCCTTCAAATCCAAGGAGAGGGAAGCAAAATGTCAGTGCTGCTCCCCTTTGGTTCAAAGGCCCTAAATGATTCAGATAAAATGTCCCTTCAAAACGCTATTTACGTATCTCTGAAGGAGACATTTTCCCCACAGCTGATCAAGAGGCATGGTAAATTCCTGTTGAAAGGCTCTTTGAAAATTAAGGGCTAACTTGAAATGTTAATACAGCACACTTCTTTTGGAAGAGAACTTGCTGACCTAGGAAATACCCACTCCTACATGGGTTTGTATTTTAATATGTGTTGGAAAAGGGTCTCTTTTCCAATGTTTAAAATTTTTATGAGGTATTTCCCAAAGAACTATGCTATTTAATTTTCCCTTTTCCTTGCATTAGTACATGCTATCGTATTGCTTCATATCAAGGAACAATAATACGCTATACTTGCTGTTTTATACCAAATGATATATTTAGACTCATTCTAGGATCTCCCAAGAGAGGCATTTGCCAAATTCTGATCTTGGGCACTGATTCTGTCAGTGGAATCTTTATTCAAACTCAGAGACCAATCCTGATCCACTCAATGTTCTCATGGAGAAAGAAGTCTTAGAATGGGCCTTCTAAAATTTCCAGTGATCTACACTCTACCAGACAATAGGCAAGATGGCTGGAAACGTCTCTTCCCTTTGAGAGGATACATAGGTGCAAAGGATCAATTTTCATAGGATGACTGGAGAGCAATAAACTGTCAAATGATTTCATATCAATGTATTTATCAATATACCATATTGTTGTAACCCCTAGAAACACAGAAACATTTTAGATGATCAAATTTCCTATATTTGGAATGAAGCCATTCTCAATTGCAAGGATGAGAACAACTATATTAATTTATATTATTATTATTATATTATGATCCAGTGCTAAAAATTGGATGAAGTATCAAGATACCATCTCCCTTTTCAAAAGTACTGAAAATATCTGGCCTCTAAATTCTCTTCCATTTCCTACAGTGATAATACATGGAAATTTGTTCCATAGACAACAAAAGCTCTTATAGTCTAAAATAAAGTACTTTTGAATTTCTTAGTTATGGGAGGTAGAGAATGAGGCTATATGTAAAAATATCATACTTTATGTAAACTAAACCTGCCAGAATATGGTAACATCAAGTCTTTCTGTCAGGACACAACACAGACACAAACACACACACACACACACACACACACACACACACACACACACACACACAGCCTTTGCTTCTGATATCAAATAATCAGTGATGAACAAAAACAATGGTTCTTAGCCTATGTTTTGGAGACAAGGGTCTCCGAATACTTTTGTGAATCTGATGAAAGCTAGTGACTCTTTCTCCAGAAAAATAAACACACATAAGGATAGTCAAAAAATGCATCTATGCAATTTCAAGGGTTTATGAATCTTTGAGAGCAACTCGTGAAAAACCTGAAAATGGACCCTCTACAAAACTCCACCCTAAATTAAGCACATTGTTATGGTTGCAAAGAGCATCAGCTTGCGTTATTTTATGAAGCTCACTGAAGCCTGTTCGAGAAGTTCTCAAATGGGTTTTCAAACGAAACTCTATGCCCGAGGGAACTATATCATACTATTGCTATCTGGTTAGATTGGCCAAACTTACACAGTAAACACTGTCTGTAGGATATCACCCTTCCCTTCATTCTCTCTCTCTCGTTTTTCTTTATTTCTACTTTTTTTTTTTTTTAAAGATTTTTATTTATTTAACAGAGAGAGAGAGACAGCCAGCGGGAGAGAGAACACAGCAGAGGAGCCTGATGTGGGGCTCGATCCCAGAACACAGGGATCATGCCCTGAGCCAAAGGCAGACGCTTAACGACTGAGCCACCCAGGCGCCCCTCTTTATTTCTTCTGTTCACACTTTAGTTTCTAAGTTACATTGGGGACACAGGATATTAAAAATACCCTAGAGAAAGTCACAAATACAAAAGTTAGACTCTGTACTATATGACCTCATTAGTAAAGAAAAAGCTTTGTAAACTATCAAGAGCAGTACATTTTCTATTAATGACTTAAAACATTTTTTCTTTCTAGAATCCATTAGATAGCTCAATTCACGTGGCCCGCCACTATTTTCTTTATGCCCATAACAAAATTAACATAAATTCCTTTGAAGATAAGTGCAAATTGCGATCATGCTCAGCTAAACCTACTAGCCATTCACCAAATTATTCAAGAAACTTTTTTGATTTTATCTAGAGCCCTCGGGGACTTTTTTTTTTCTTTTCTTTTCTTTTTTTTTTTTTTTGGTGAATATTCCTGTGCTTTTCAGGAAAAATAGGTTAATTCCTTAGTTGATCACAATAATTTTTCATTTTCTATCATAACCAAGGGCTTTCAGTAGTTCTCAGAGATTTCCATTAGAATTTAATTTGAGAGTAATGTAGAGTTGCTTAAGCTGACTTCTGCTTATGCAGAAGATAATCTCTTGGACTTCGGTTACACTTTGTTCTGACTGCTGTGTCCTTTAGCTTGGGCTCCCAATAAGGCAGAAAGTGTCAAAATTGGTTAAGCAAAAACTGGGTTGGGTGTTGTGAGGAAGGGAGGCGGCAAGAATAGGAGAATGTCTTAAAATTCCAAAAGCCCCCAGCCCTTTCTTTCTGCTGACTTGAGATCATATTCTATGACCAGTTCAGGCATTTGTGAAAACATTCAGTCTGTTGTAGTGAAACGCCTGGATAACGTGAGAATTTTGATTGACGGAGATGAACACTTTGGTTTTCTGTCACTATCACCATACATGATCTGAGATGCCTATGGGCCTAAGGAATAGCTTATTTTCTATTGGGAAATGGTTCATATTTACATGAAGATGGAGCATAGAAGGTTGATCTTAGGTAGACCACAATGACGTAAGCCACAGATCGTGTGATTATTACAGTAGAAGCCATTTAGAAAGGAGTGTTCAAACTTTCTGTGAGAGATCACTTCCTGATGATCTTAACGAATTCAAGACTGAGTCTGTCAATGGTGGGTGGGCATTTCTGTCAAGCCCCTGAAACTGTGTAGCAATAACACAAACACAGTTAATTCACTGGCCTCACCACCTCTGGGATTATGTGATTCTTGATGATTTGGAAGTTTATGTGGAGAATTCACATGCTTTGAAATTATGCATATGGTAAGACTTTACCAGTATAGTTTATGTTTCACAATTTCAAAGTTGCATAATTAAAACTGGCATAAAATTGTAAAGCATTGAACATGTCCCCTCATCCAACTTCTCACTTGAATCGCCTGGACTTTGGTTCTATGGTTGACTCTACCAACAGAACACTGGTCATTATCTCCTGTAATTGGACTACATAAGAAAGCCATAAAAACTCAGCAACTGCCTAAGATTTTGCATTTTTCAAACAGAACCTTGCACAGACTTGGGGGGTGCGATTAGGAATTAGCGATTCCTACAGCGATGGGAAGAGAAGCAGTAAGATGTTTGCCTCATTTTAATGGACACCAATTTGCTACCTACTTGAGCAGTAAGGGCTGAAGTTTGCATAATACATAACTTTCAACAGTTTCAGAATGAGATTCCTGATACTCGTAACTAGTTAGTGCTTCTCTTCTATGGTCGGAGAAATTGTGGATAGATTTATGAAAAGTACGTAAATATGGTAGTCACTTGTGTTCAACTGACAACACTCAAAACTATTCTTGTTCATTAAGTTTAAGGTGCTTCTTATAATTAGGAAGATTCATAACACTTGAATATTCAGGTACAACTATAGAATATTATTGCCCAGAAAGGGAGTATTTTAATATGCTGTATTTTGTGAAAGGAAACACAATTGGAAATCACTGAGCTACCAAGGAACAGAGCAAGCCCAAGAAAATATCTAGGGAATGACATAAGAAAATATCTAGGGAATGACGTAACAAAATATCTAGGGAATGACATAAGAAAAAACATCTAGGGAATGACATAAGAAAATACTTTTTTTCTTCTGAAAAGATCTTTTCAGTCTTCTGTGGAAGGAGATGTTTTGGATATTGCCTTAGTTCTAGAGGTAGAATATACTATCTATTCAAGACAACAGAGCTATAACTGGAATGTGGCTGGCCTTACTTGGAAATGGGTAACAAACCCAATTATCTGTTGGTGAATCCTGGTGATGTAACAATTGGTGAATGCCAAACCCACTGCAAACCACTCCTGTGCGTCATCATAATTACTATACCTTCTTGCCACTAGAATTCTGCACCTCAACTGACGCTTAGGAAAGCACTTGGAGATATGAAGGGCCACACAAACTATTAGGCAGCGAAAATAAAGCAACATAAAACAAGGTGCTTCACTTCTGGATACTTATTGTTCTCGAGTGGAAAGGAAATTCCTGGAAAGATGGCTGGGGTCTTTCCCAGTGGTTGGGACTTGCCAATGTATAAATTTCCAATTCCCTTTAGGACTAGGCAGGGGGAAAATAATGCGAATTTCTTAAAGGTCCTTTCCTATCATCACCAATTCCTACGGCAATTCCCTTACTGAAATTTAACTTAATGGGTCCCCTCCATATACAGTCCTTCCTGTTTATAGCTAATGTCAATATGCCAGATAAACACACATGTGTATTTTATCTTGCCATTTAAAATCTCAGCAAATTTGGCCAGAGAGAGGTGGTTGTTAAGACACTACAGATACAGAGTTCGAATTAATGGGAGCTTTCTAGTGATAAATGATTGAAAGCTGATGGTGTAGTCTTTCTTTTCCTGGGGACAGAGAATGCAAAATCTGTCAAAATAATATGGCAAAAACCTTTTTGTCCAGCTTGCTTTCAATATTGTTGAGCTAATCTATTTTGTGCATTATCAGTGTCACCAGTATTTTCATAGGAATGCTGTATTAGCTCCCACTGGCTGGCTTTGATGTTGGAGGCTGTCCCGCTTCGATTTTCTGTCAGGCCATCAGAGGGCAAAGGACAGACTGGGAGGGTGGACGAGTGGATTAAATGAAGTATCCTGTAGGCCAGCCACGGTACACTGTGGCACGTGTACTGGAAATGTCTGTCATGGTCTCCACGTCCACACTCTCCTATCAGAGAACTGACCCATCCACAGAAGGTTGGCCTTATTTGGCTTCTTTCAAAGCTGGTTGGACTAGAGGTGGATTCCAGACCTGCAGTGGGCCACATTTGCCTTCCTGGAATTGGAGTGGAAACCTCTAGGTCTGGAGCGAGTAACTGAAAAGTGGGTTGGCGGGGAGTGAGGCCTCTACGAGCCGTGGCTCTGGTGGGATCATGAAGGGTGATTAAACAAGCAGAGAAGAGCATATGGAGGAAGAAAGGAAGGGGCAGAGGGTACCATGGAGAAGACATTATGTGGCCTGAGTGAGGGGGAGTGAAAGGGTGTGCGTGTGTGTGTGCGCGCATGTGTGAGAAAGAGAGAGAAAGAGAGAGAGGGAGAGAGAGACTTATAATTAGTCATTATTTATAAAACACTTAGAACAGAGTCTGGCACTTGAGAACCATATGGTTAAACAAACACAAATATAAAGCTTCTTATTTATATTTATTAAGCTTATAAAAGATTTCTACTTTAAATATATGTAAATATTCATGAGGATGAAAGAAAAATAAATGCATTTCATATGTTCAAACCAAAAGGATGCTCTGACAAATAATTTGAAACACGTTTTTCCAAAGTTTGCATGTTCTCTCACACAGGCCAATAATATGCTTAGGAAAACAAATTTTTTATCTTGTATCTAAAAGGCTAAAACTTTCTGATCTGCGGTAGGTGACTCTTTCTTGAAAGGGGTTAGGTGACTTTTTGTATTACCCCCCAAATGCCTTCTACCCTGGCCTCTCCTCAGGGCTTCGACCAGCTTGGAAAGCCTTTTGAGTTCTGTGGGTTGGACAAAGATGTAAACGCCAAATAACAAAACCCATAAACCGACTCCAAGTATATTATATGCTAATAAAGTAACTTGGCCTTCGACTTAGTCAATGGGGAACAGTCATTCCCTTATGGCCAGCTCTGACTGAAATATCCTGCTATTAATGTTTGCATGTTACCAGGACATCCAAGTAACATTCTGTGTGAATCGTTCCAATAGAAAGGGAACAGCCAATCCCAGGGGCTGTGGTGCAAGTATTACTTTCATAAAAGGAAAGAGCCAGCGTTTTCTTTGAGGCCATTGTTTGCAGGCTGTTTTAATGTAATTGATTTAAGTCTACAAGAAAACCCTCCCAAACAAAGCTAGAGTCTTCTTAGTTTCTACTCCGCTCAAAACCCACATCAAAAGGCATCCCTTGCCTTCTCAAATGTAAGGTGATCAGAGTGGTTCTAACTCATTTTACTTTATAATGCTTTCCTTATCCTCCCCTATAAATGCGCCAGGATCTAGGTCCACAGCCCATACAAGTTCCTTTGGCTTCTTGGTGGAATTAGCAGGCAGTAGAGCAGCCCAGGGAATTATGGATTGAACAAAACATGGAAAGACACAGCCCCCAGGGCAGGACAGAGGTGGGAGGAGAGGGAGACAGTAGGAAAGAGAAATGTTGCAGGTAATGGCAAAATGGTGGCATGTGTATTAATTTGCCTTTCCAAAAAAAACCCCCCTTTGTATTAGTGGGGACAGGCTGCAATTACTTCTTCCTGCCCGTGAAAAGGTCTTTTCTCTCCTTAAGGAATATTCTTGACTTACTCTCTGTGAGGAACTCATACTCATCCTGCAGTTCTCAGGTCCAAAGACAAGTCTTCCTGAGCCCCTTCCCCTCTTACCCCACTGGGCAGATCTCATTTGTGTTTCCTCGTAGCATTTGCTTTTTTAAAGGCCTATGCCATGGATATATTTTATAAATTTGTCCATCAATCACTTTGCTATAAATGAAAACATTGCCATAGCACCTTTCATCCTGAAGTTTTATCTCATTAACGACAGGTCTGGGCACCTCTTCTCTCTATTAGGTGGGTTTGTTTTCATATTCCCTGCACACCATACACTGCTCTACACGGGGTAGACGCTCACTAAAACTTGGGGAACACAGAAGGAAGGCCGGAAGGCCGGGCACTGCATTACCATCAAGTATCTCCTGAGTTCTTACAGGTTAAATGACAATGTAATCGTTTCCACAGAAAGTTTTAGATGTTTTCTGACACAAGCAATTTCCCCTCAATCAATTGGCCCGAGTTCCAGGGCACTGAGATCTGATTTAAATTCTCATGAAATCAGGAATTATTCCAAATGCCCGTGTCTATGCTCTTTGGTATGCTCGTTCCTGTGGCCTACTACAAGTGCTTCCTGATTTCCCTGCGTCCACAGCAAATCACCACCAGCTAGTTACCATCATAAACACAGTTTTCTCTGTAGCCGTCGTTAGTGGGTTCCTGCTGCTTATAGACAAAAGCCCACACCTTTCACGTGACAGGCAAGGCTCCCCATGTTCTGGCCCAGCCTCCATCTGCAACCTCATCTCTCCTCAGAACCCTCTGTTCACCCCAATTCTGGTCTTGTCAGACTATTGTCATGATCCGCCATCTAGGATTCCTAGCCATCCTAATTTTCAGAGGGGAATCTCTCTCCCCACTCCTGGTTTCATGAGGAAGAATGAGGTCTTCCAGCTTCTCCAGGGGCCCTGCGCCTAAAGCTGTGTGTGCTGGGGTGAAGGATGAAGGCTCCTTGTGGGCTGCTGCCTGATTTGGGGGAGCCACTAAGCCCACTTGAGCAACATACTTAAAGTCATGCCTGCTAACTTGCCCAACAACAAAAACATATTTTGAGTCCCATCAAGTACTTTTTTTATTTCTCAAATTGTTCAGAATTTGGATGAGGAAGACAGGTGCTATTTATTGTGGTCTCTCAGAGACCCCCAACTCCGTCTTCAAAGTCCAGTTCAAATGTTACTAATTCCTGAGGCACTTCCTAGCTCCCTTGGGTAGTACTGATCATTCATCCCTTTGTAGTCCATTGTTGATTTGTTTTTCTTTTACATATCTTTTGGCAGTTATTCTGTCTTGCTTTAATGAAAGCTTTATTCACTGGATTTTAAGTTTCTTGGCATGGAACCCCATCTCCCATTCCTCTTAGGCAACATCCACAGAAGTTAGTTTAAATACTTGTGAAATAAAACAAAATTAAAATGCACAATGTCTGGGGTCTAGACCTTGGGACTAGCACAGCTGAAGGGACGGGAATAAGTTGGTGGTTATAAAGGGACTGAGTGCCATATCTCAGAACTATTGATGGGTCCTGCTGACAGTAGAGATGATAGCCATAAATGGCTTAAAAGTGGCCTCATGCTGGCCTTTCATAGGCCTTAACTAACGGGACTCAGCAGTAGTCAGAGACCTAGAGAAGAAGATGCTGAGTCACCCAGGGTGCATGCTCACACTTCACTTGTCCATTTGGATTAGGTCTGGACAAGCCCAGATTCTTAGTGGCTCAAAGAGCCAATTTCAGTTCAGCTGTCTTGTACTTTTAAATCGAAGGCTCATTGTTTCTCAGAATTGGACCCAGTTGGAGTGACGAGGTGTCTTGGCTATGGAGGGGGAAAGACGTAAATGAAGGTTTACATTCTTCCCTTTGCTGGAACGATATCCACGCAGACTACTACTTCCTCCAGATGAAATGAATAGGGAACTACATGACTGAAGTGGCAACCGAATTCTGTTCCCTCTGAGGTGATTGATCTGATTCACCAGTTAAGGTGCTGCAGCCTAGGAGTGACCTTCACTCACCACCAAGGTTATTAAAATAACCGACTGCCCTATCATATATGAGACAAAGGAAGTGTTCTGATTATTTGGGAGCTAGTAATGGCATTTAGTCCAATTTCAGACCAGCAGCTGGGAGAAATGATAAATTTTTGATTATCTTGGCATCTTTTCTAAAAGACAGTGTGTCAAGTCTAATCAAATCGTTACCATGACTAAATGCTCAGTGAGAAATATGAATGACGACGTCACGAGGAACCTTCTTTGCCCTGGTCTCAAGGTTCTCTGTGGACGGAGGTCTGTTAGGGTAACACACCTAGCCCCTTGTTCTTCCCTTACTCTTCTCCATATATAAAATTGATTGGTGGTGACTATCCATGTTTCCCGGGTAGATAGAATAAATCTACTCAAAGTCTCCCACTAAAGAGAATTTAGCTTCTTTCTTCCTTTTCCTCCACGGACCAGTGCCATTCAGCGCTGTTAGTAAAGGTGTCTTTTGTAGACACAAATTTCTTCTCTGGTTGGCTGTCTGGAGGCTGAAGTGAGTAGGCAAACCCATTTGGCCCTCAGACTAAGTCATTATTTCCAACAACTTCACCATTAATAAAAATGATATTTTGATCTCCATCTGCCTGACTCTGGTGTTCAACTCTCAGTCAGTTTCAATCTTGTCCCATCAAGGGTGAACTATAATTTATTGGGCTTTCTCAAGCTCCAACACCATGAATTATAATACTGTCATTTCTCTTTCTGGCCTTTACTTCGCAGCAGAGCATCTAACAAACTTGAGCCTCTGGTTCAAACCTGTGAACGTGAAATTATTTTTCAAGTGCAAATATGTCCTTCTCTGAAAGACAATTTTTTATTTATGTTTTTATACCTCCTCAAAAGGAAACAATGCTAAAAAAGCCTAGTTACAAATGGAGCCCAAACAAGGTCGCTTATGAATTTCTGGGTTGTGGTGAATGATCTCATGTAGTGAAGTCTGCTCAGTCAAATGGCTGAAGACAGTTCTTTTTCTTTTCGGGGAAGGAGCAGTTGCTGAGCACCTACCAGGTACGGGCAACAGCAAGGCAGGGTGCACTGGCTTACTGAGTCTGCTCAACAACCCTATGATAGAGATATTATTATCCCCATTTTAGGGTTAAATAAACTGAGGCATAGAGAGTAAATTGCCTATCTGAACTGGACTTCAAACAGGGGCCTGTTAGGAAATGCAGAGTCTGCACGCTGTACTCTTTGGGGTTGTGTCTCACTGAGGTGACCAGATGATTAATGTACAAATCCAGGACACGTTTGCAAGCGAAAGGATCATCAATCATTAGTAGTTTTTGTGAGATGACGGGTATAAGTCGGAACTATCTGGTCCGGGACAAAGCAGTACATAGGATCACTCTACATTTCTCAGGTCTTAGCATCTCAAACTCATTTGTGCAAGATTTTAAACATGGATGCCACCCTCGGATATTCAGGAAAGGGCCCGAGTCTGCTCGCTGTTCCTTTGCTGCATCTCTTCGCGGCTTAATAAGGCCAAGACTCACTATGACCCCTCTCTGATTCCCTGGGATCAGGCTTCCAGCTCCTTCTAAACCACAGCTATTCATTATCAGAGATATTCCTTCCTGTTAGGTACTCGGAGGGATGAGATCCAGGGAAGGATTAGATCATTAAGCAAAGGAAAATAGCATCTACAATCCGGCAGCACCTGCATAAATCCTGTAGGGGAAAATACCGATTTAAAGTTTTTCTCATTCTAGCATATCCTTGATGGTGCCGAAAATAAATCCCTTCTACTTTTCTCCCTTATAAATAAATGCCTCATTACATTCTATCACTTAAACACATTGGAGTGCCGGGATGACAAATCAGCAAACAGTCATGGCCCAGGGGCATCCAGTGGTACTTTGGGTCCTTAATCACTCACTCATTATCCTACTTTATCATGTTGGTGTGAAACAGCCACTGGGCTTATTCCTACTCTGCCACCAAGAATCGTTTGACTGAATAGTAAGTGGTAATACCATCGTTCTAGAAAGGGCACGACCCTAATGTTATATATAAGAAAGTGGCCCTCGAAGGACTGTTCTTAAAACCCTAATGCTAATGTATAAAGAACTAGTTCGTGCACTGAAAATTATCACCGGGAGGGGTGTGTAGAAACGCCCGTTTCAAGCTCTTAGATCTTCTGATCAGTGTCTGCTCTAGTACACGGCTCTTGAGTGTAGCATGCATCAGAATCTCCTGGGGAGCAGGTAAAGCACACCCTGCTGCTCCCCTCCCCCCACCCCACCCAAAGCCTCTAAGTAGGTCTAAAATGGGACTTGAGAACGTGCATTTCTAACAAGTTCCCAAGTGATGCTATCACTGCTGGTCCACAGACTACACTTTGAGAAACACCGCCCCAGCATTAAGCTGTAAGTAGAAGACACTTCCATCTATGAAAAGAAGGGAAATCTAAGATGTGTCCCTTGCAGGGGCGCCTGGGTGGCGCAGTTGTTAAGCGTCTGCCTTCGGCTCAGGGCGTGATCCCAGCGATCTGGGATCGAGCCCCGCATCAGGCTCCTCCGCTGGGAGCCTGCTTCTTCCTCTCCCATTCCCCCTGCTTGTGTTCCCTCTCTCGCTGGCTGTCTCTCTCTGTCAAATAAATAAATAAAATCTTTAAAAAAAAAAAAAGATGTGTCCCTTGCAGTAACTTAAGGTGAGAGCCCATGGAGTAGAACTGAAACACCCATGTTATGTTTCCAGGAATCTATTTTAAAGTCCAAACAAGGAGTCAGCAAACTTTTTCCGCCAAAGGCCAGAGAGTATTTTCAGCTTTGCAGGCCAGACAGCCTCTGTTGTAAGTCCTCAACTCTGCCACTGTTGCATGAGGGTAGCCACAGACACACGGTACACACAAAAGAATGAGCACGGACGTGCCCATGTTCCAATAAAGCTTTATTCACAAAGACAGATGGCATGCTGGATTTGGCCCACGGGCAGTAGTTTGTCAACCTTTGGGTCTACCTAATGTGATAAAAATGATTCCTAGGAGACAATCTGTTAGTTGGCCAAGCCCGAGTATGTCTATGATCAATGAGAAACTAACCAAGTTGGAAAGCTGACCGTGTAAGCCAAGCAGTGGCATCCAGTTCAGTAGTACACGAATGATAGAACACGGCCCTTACTGGAAGATAAGTACTGTACTTGCTGTTCAGCCCCTAGAACCAACTGTTTAAAGATGACTGGCTTCCTGCTTCATCCTATTTCAGTAAGGGTTTCACTGTACCGCTGAATATTATTTACCTGTATCAAATGTATTCTCTTCTTGGTACTTTGCCTAGAAGTGATCCATTTCAGTGTAGCAGGATCATTTGTTGAGTTACAAATTAATTCATATTTTGTTTTCCATTTGTTTCTCTTTCTCCTTATTTCCAAAAGGGCCCACTGGGCTGTCTTTCCTCAGGGAAAGTTGGCATTGCTGGCCTGAGGGTGAACTCACTGAATGGCTTTTGTTAAGAACCTAAGCTCACTCATGTCTTGAAGAGGAAGAGGAGAAGGCGAGTGTCTCTGATGGGGAGAAGTGGGAGCAGATGAGACAGGAAGAAGGGACTCACAACCTCCCTGATGGTCAGTTCCCACATCTCTTCTGACTTGACCCAGTTGGCCATTTCTTCCCCTTGGAAATATGTTCTTCACTTGGCTCCCAAACAGCTCCTTCTCCTTACCTTGCTAGCTCCTCCTCCTTCATCTTTGCTGGTCCCTTCTCACCTCCCTGACCTCTGGTAGATGGACTCTCTGAGGAATCAGCTCCTGGTCCTCTGCTGTTCCCTCTCTCCTCTCCTCACACACTCCCTGGATGATCCCACCCACCCACATGGTTTCATACACCCGCTACACACAGAGAACTTCCATATTTACATCTCCAGACTGAATATCTCCACTGAACTTTAGTCTCGCACAACCACGATCCTTTCGACATCACCACATGGGCTGTGAGATGTCTCAGATCGGATATGCCCAAAGGTAAACTCCTGATATTGCCTCATACCTGCCATCTCCATCCCCATGGTCTTCTTCATCTGAATAAATAGCAACGCATTCTTCTAGCTGGGCAGCACCCCCCCAACCTGGAGTCATCCTAGACTCACCTTTTCCCTTTCACAACTTGTATCTAATTTAATGGTAAGTCTTCCTGCTCTGCCTTCAAATTATAAGCTGAATAATACACTTCTCTCCTCCTCAACTGCTACCACCCCTAGTTTAAGCACCGCCAGCTCTTGCCTAGATTATTGCCATGGTCTCTTGACTGGTGGCTTTCACACCCACTCCCTGTATAGCCTACTCAACTCAGTAGGTAAGGTGCTGCTGTTGAAACATACAAGAACACTTATTCCTTTGCTCAAAACTCTGCAAGCTACTATTTCATACAGGGCGAACTCAGAAGTCAAAGTTCTTACCCTCCTCACTGGATCTGGCCCTTGTTCCTTCCCCAGATTCCTTTCCTGCTCCCCTCCTCCCTGTTCTGTCCACATGGCCACTCAGGCCTCCTGATGCTCTCCAATCGTGTTGCCCACATTCCCGCTTCAGTGCCTTTTCATTGCCGTGCCAGAAATGGTCTTCCCCAAGATGTTCCATAACTCGCTCCCTCACTTCCTAAGGTCTTCACTCAAATGTCTCCTTTCCAGTGAGGCCTTCTCCACCACTCTGTTTAAAATTGTAGCCCC
Source organism: Ursus maritimus (assembly GCF_017311325.1). Taxonomy (NCBI): domain Eukaryota; kingdom Metazoa; phylum Chordata; class Mammalia; order Carnivora; family Ursidae; genus Ursus; species Ursus maritimus. The sequence continues at coordinate 16,914,370 of NW_024426008.1, read as the reverse complement.
TTCCTTGCACTCCCTTTTTTGGCTTCTCTGCCTTACTTCTCTCCCTAACATTTAGCACCATGCAATATACTACATGTTTTACTTATTTATTTCCTGTTTCCTTCCACCCAAATGCAAGCTCCAGGATGGTGCGATGAGCATGGACCCCTGGCCTGAGGGGGACTGCCAAGAAATGCACCCTGGGACTCTGCTCAGCACTGGAGCTCCAGAGTCTTCTGCCTGGCCTGGGAGGGACCATGCAGGCTGGACCATGGCAGCAACGGTTACCTTGGCTAAGGGAAATTAAGAGGCCCCTTCCTACTTTCCCAGGTACACTATAAGACTGAGAGAGAGAGCAGGCAGGAGGGGAGAGAGGGAGAAGACAGGAAAGGAGGGGGGAGAAGGGGAGAGGTGGAAGAGGGGACTGAGGGAGGAGAGAGAGAGTGAGGGGGGAAGCAGAGAGAGAAATAATAAAGATTGAGATTAAATTCACCAAAACTAGATGGAAAGAGGGCTTGGAATTGGATTTATTTGAATTAAGGAAAATTTTTATTATGTGACGTTTCCTACAGACCTACTAAGGTTATGAAGCATAATTCATACTCACTACAATGGTTCTTATTACTTGAATAACGGGAACAAGTAAGTCAACAGAACAAGACAGATCCTGCTCAGCGCATGCCATGAAAACCCAATCTAGGGATGGAAATACAAGGGTGAGGAGAACTTTCTACGTCTCCCCCAACTCCCGATGTGGGCACGCCATGCTTAATTGTCTCTTTCAGAATCTCCCCCATGATTTCCTAATAAATTCTGATGTGCACCCAAGTCGGTCCCCACTTCCTGTGTTCTCCCTCTGGATGGAAAAATGCTGCTAATGAGGAGAGGTTCAGCTCAGATTTGTTTGATGACCAGAAAGCCTGACTCTTCAATTCTCACTCCTCTGGTTGAGCAAAGGTGCACCTGTTTTTTTTCATCCTCCCTCACTCCAGCAGGAATTGCCCACAGAACCCCATGCGGATGCCAAGACGCCAAGACGCCAAGGCTCATTAGCCAACAAGAGCTGTTGATTCCTCTGCCTGAGATTTAGGACCTCAGTGTTTGCCTGCAGGGCCATGGCATGTGGAACTCCAAGCAGCTTTTGAAATCTGGCGTCCTCACGGAACAGGGCCAGCCTGTTCATTGAGGGGAAGAGCTGCCTGTTTGTTTCAGCTCTGGAGGCCAAAAAAGAAAAGAAAAAAAATCAACCATTTGCCTATTTGGCTGGTATTAGGGCATAACATCTCTATTTTCCTTTTTTTCTTTTTCCTTAGGGGTTAAGATCTTTCGCTGAGGGTTCAAGGTTAAAAGATTTGTATTCTGTTATAATCTCTGATAATTTTATTACTGACACCTTGGGATCCCTATTTCTGGACACTTTTCAAGCCTATGTGAAATCAACTTCACTTTCGTAGCCATCAGTTTCAATGGTTTGAAATGATTCAGATAATATTCGAAGGGAGAGGCAGATTATTTTAAATTCTTGGAAGGGGCTGGTGGGGTCCTAGGACAAATTCCCTGGCTTTACAAGCAAATTACAATCTCAGCACCTCCCCTCCTTTTTTTTAGACCCCTAGAGAACGAGACCCCTTATCCTCTCTAAATATATCCCACTGTAAAATTGTTTATTACAGCAAGAAAGGACTTGGTCAGCACAAGTTCTGCCATTAGTTCATGTTTGCCTAACTTTCTAAAGTTAGCTATGCGTTTCTACTGAATGGTTGACCCTAATCAAGACGGAAGAGCAGCCACGGGCAATGATCACTTTAAAGAAGTGGGGGGGGGGGGC
>NW_024426008.1:16684099-16912551 GCF_017311325.1 Ursus maritimus | reverse complement strand
TCCTCTCCCACTCCCCCTGCTTGTGTTCCCTCTCTCGCTGGCTGTCTCTGTCTCTGTCAAAAAAAAAAAAAAAAATCTTAAAAAAAAAAAGAAGTGGGGAGAAATCAATACTTATTTCTTTTTCTGTGTGAATGGAAATAATGAAGCCACGGTGGCGACGGCTGCTACAAAAAATACACATCCTTCGACTCTCTAAGTTCACACGATAACAAGGATTTAACAAGAATCACGAGTCAACAGGAACACAAATTCCCAGGATAAACGCTTTCATGCCTAGGACAGTCGGCAGTATTCACGATGGTCTTTGCCTGTACATGTTCCTATTTGTTTCTCTTCCCTGAGTCTGTCTCTGTGTTACTGCTTTATTATGTGTCCTTCCTTCGTAGCTTTCAACATCTAAGCGCCTCTATTAAATTTTTATGTCAGGCTGGAAACCAGAGCTAAAAATAAGGCCAGAAAAACATGGATTGATGTTTACAATAAACATTTATTGAGCACCTACCTGCATGTACCAGGCACTGTGCTAGGGTCGCCGGATGACAATACGTAAGACTCAGGCTCTGCTCTCAAGGAGCTCACAATCTACTGGTGACGGAGGGGCAGGGCGGGCAGGCAGGCAAGCCCTCTGCCAGAAGAGATGGTGCCTCTAACACAGAGGCTTACACAGGGCACTGTGGCAACAGGAATGATGGGGTAAATAATTGAGCCTACAAGAATCACAGTGTGCGTGTGCGTGTGTCTGTCATGATAAGATTTCACAGAAAAGAAGATTTTCAAGCTGAGGCTTGGAATGTAGGTTCCTGTCAATAACTAGAGTTGGAAGAGGTTGGAATTTCAACAAATGTCAAAACAGGAGGAAAACATATCTGACGAGGTATGTCATTGTGTCATTTGCGGGAAACTGCAAGTAGCTTGCTATGGTGGAGCAGAAGATCCACATGCACCATGGAAGGAGAAACTAGAAAAACAACAGATGAAAAGATATGGAAAGACTTTCCTTTAGCAGTGAAACCAGGAAGAGGTTGGGTCACAATAAGAAGGTCTATGTTATCATGAGAGTAACCTATTAGATCTGACCAACAACAGCAGATTTTGCTGACATTGAGACCAAAATGCCAAATATTTGCAACCCAAATCTTTTCTAATCAGAAAAGAGATCTCAGTGTGCTTCCCCGAAGGTAAAAGAACCTAAGAGATCTTATCAGAATGGTGGATAGTTCCCCAGTTGGACTCATTTGTGTACAGGAACTGCCCCGGTCCCTGAACAAGTCATTCTAATGCATAAAGGAGCGCTTTCCGAAGAGAAAAAGGGCTCCTAGCTTGAATTGGAAAATGAGTCAGATAAACAAGATAGGCAGCTACCTAGAAACAGGTTCCACTAACGTTAGTTCTCCTCCCCCGACATTATTCTTTTGACTCTGTTATTGTCTCGATTGACAAAGTGACTTTAGTACCAAGCATGACAAACATTTCAGTGATAGCCAACTTGTATCAGGCCATTTTAAAGATGAAGAGAGGGCAGATGTTTACACTGCATTGTCTCTGTCACACAACCTATTCTTTTAGAGGAAAAATTCTTTAAAAGGTAGAGAGAACTTCAAACATCACCTTCACTGAGAGCATCTGAAAAATGGCAGGTCATCGGAGCCCAAGGTTAACTGATCATGAATCTGATATTTGTATTCTGCATAGTCTTTTACTTGATTGGTTGAGCCTACAGGTAGCAGAAAGTCCGAATGATTAGGCTGAACAGGTTAGAGCATCCACGGAAGGCAATGAAACGTCCCTGACATACATGACACCTGCCCAGAGGAAGTTTAACATCCTTTTCAAGTCATGTGCTTTGAACCCAGGGTTGTCAGCATACGGGAATATAAATTCATTACTTCTTACTTCAGGTCTCCCTGGATGAAGTTCTGCTATGACCCTTAACCCACAGAACTGTTATTGATCTCATGAAACAGTTATGGGCTCAATGATGGAAATTTTCATGTCATGGTTACCCCAATGCATTTGAAGATGGTGCAATGATCAAAAAAGATGCCAGTGATGACAATTGAACGTCCCTTTGCCTTCCCAGCCTCCTTCATATATTCTCAGGCATAGGATGACAAAGGGAAGTCCACGAGTCACATGAAGAAAGACTGTAGCCATGGATACACGATCAGGAGCTTCTCTGTTCCTCTTCACTCCACCCTGCATGCCACCAGCCTGCCCTACTTCCTCCTCATTGCTGCTCCTGTGAATTCCTCCCCCATCTTGCCACTAACCACTGTCCTCTGCCCAAAGTTCTGCTGCTGATGCATTCCGACTGAACCAATGTTCAACCCTTGTGTGACATGGAGTTTGTGTTCAAATAGTTGTTGAATGAAATAATGACCCCCAAATCCTCTAAGGTAACAAGATTACAGGGGAGTGTCGTTTTGAATGAAACGATGCTTTCTTATGTGGGGTGAAAAGAGCAAGGTTCTGGAATCACGCCAGCCTGGTTTGTGCCACACTGTGCCACTAACTAGATTTAGAACAAGGGCTTAATTACTCTGAAATGCTGTTTCATCAACTACAAAAAAAGGAAGATAATAATCCCTACCTTGCAGGGTTGCTGTGAGTATTAAAAGAGATAGTACATATGAATGCCTAGCATAGTGCCTGGAACATACCAGGGCCTCAAGAAATGCTCATCTCCCTCCTCCCTGTCTTATGTAGGATTTTAAGATGATAAATAATAGGGAGTAACTAATCTCCAGTGTGGCTGGAAGTCTTAGAAAGAGATAAAACAGCAGTCATAGGAAGAGATAGTGTTAGGAATTTTTAAAGGAAACAAATGGTTTTATGGTTAATTTTCTTGGTTGGGGTTTAAAAGGAGATTCACGTTGTCCATTAATTATACTTACCTATTGGGTCTAATTGGCAACTACCCCAAAATGAATAAAACAAGCGGGAGTCAAGAGAGAAAAACGGCAGGCATCCTGTCAAAAAATAAAATCTTTGAAATTTCCACAACCCAATGGTGGAATATACATTTTATCAAAGCAGACGGACTCACCCAATTTATAAATGTATACATGTGATGGAAATCTAAGCTGCCCATTCAAACTTTCGAAAAACATCAAACACCCTCTGTACCAGCTCTACCGTGCCTCATCACTCCTTCACTTGTTTGGGTCCTTCAAATCAGCGTCCCCTTTGCCGGAAGAAGCATCCCTCATTCTGTTGTGGCCTAGGTGACTGCTCTGGTGGTCAAAGGGTCAATCAGTGTTGAGTACTTACAAAGATGCTTAGCCCTTGGTAAATCCTCAAGAAATGCTGTTGTTACAGTGATTCTAATAATAATTATGAATTTGGTTTCTGCGTCTTCCAAGACTGAGCAAGAACCAGATTGTCCCCTCTCTCCTTTGAAAAACACTTTTCTGTTTTTTTGGAGATATGTGCCCTGTTTTCAGGTGATTGGCTCACTTTTGATCAAAAAGGAATATTCCCCCCCCCATTGGCTAATGTACTTAATTTCTTTTCCTTTTAAAGAGGAATTGGAACTAATGCTGATGTGTAGCTCATCATGCATATTATTTACTGAAAAGATTCTCCTATTTCCCACCCTTTTCTTTCTCTCATTGCCAAGAAAATGACTAATTAGATAGATACAGCCATATTATATTATCTATCCATATCATAAATCTACTGCTTCCTCCCTTCTATGTACGTATGCGAGTATGTATCTACCTACAGGAAAAGTCACCAAAGCCATTTCATTATAATAGGTGTCCTTACTAATTTGGCTACACTATCCCAAACTGGGAGGTAAATTTAATTGTAACATCATGCCTCTGGAGTTGTTAATTGACTAAAGAAGTTAGCTTGGGTTGGGATGATTCAGTATCTCATTTCAAATCTAGGCCTCAGAGGAGAATCCCACGAACAGCGGTTTCTGCCCCTCTTTGTTCCTTCCCTAGAAACAACATTTATGGAAGCCCGCAGATCCTCAAGTTATGTCTTCTGGCCCTAGCTTCCGAGGATCAAGCCAGACTTCTAGAGCAGCCTCAACTGGGGGCGTGGTTGGGCAGAGAGTAGCTGGTTGGTGAGACACGCAGTAGGGTCTTACCCACTTTTACGGACTATTGCTTGGCGATTCCTCAGTGCTCACAACCCGGCAGGGCTGCCTTGTCCTAAGAATGTACTCACTGGGGAAAACACAAAGCAATATCCCTCAAAGCACAAAATGTAAGGGTTGGATCCTCTGGATTCTTAATAGTTTGTAAAATAATAAGCCAAGAGTAACTACTGTGTATTTTCCAGAAAGTTACCAATTAGCATGTTCCTGAGAACATAAATTCAGCTTGGGAGCACACGCCTCCCCAGGCCGCCCTACCATTGTGCACAACAATTAGACTGCTGGCTAAATACTATGAGCAAAGCCCCAAATAGACGACAGCACAAGCCCTCCTGGAAATTTAGCACAAGCATTTGTTTATGGAACCAAAGCACAAAACTGGCTTAGCTCCGTCTTCCCTGCAGAATGAACAGCACCCTGGTATTTTCAGTTTGTTTCTTTTTTCCTTCCAGTTACCAAACCCTAACAAACGAAAGTTAAAATCACATTTTAGTGAAGATTAGCCAGATTTGTTGAAGATTGTTGCATGGTTGAAAATGGAAATGTCTAGACATCTAGTGTCAGTTGACTGTGACCCCAATTGTCTCATTATTTCTTTGATTACCCTTCCGGGCACGGTGGAAAAAGTGGTTTCAAGAGGGGAAATGGGGAAATGAGGGGACCAAGGATTTTGCATCCAATGAGGTTGATGCCCTAAGTACCCTGCTTTCACTCCTTGCTGAGGTGCATGGAGAACCTTTCCTAATTTGAGTTCCCTGGTGTTGTGTTAAATAGAGTAAGAAAAGTCCCTCCCAAACTATGACTATGTGAGCAGCAGACTAGAACTGTTGTGCTGTGAGCTAAGCTCCGTACCAGCTAACGCACTGTATGAAAAGAGGTAGGACGCATGACCGTTTCCAAGCGGGCTTTCCTATCTGGAAAATGAAGGCAATGAACTAGGTGAAATATATATATACTTATATGTATGATGATAATGTACATATATAGTTACACAGAATCCATAAGCATGAGTAGCTTTGCATCTGCCCCCTCCGTATATCTTTATATATGTAATAATGTCCCAGTTTTCCTGTATCATTCTCTAGTTTATCTTTACATCCCTCTGTTGAGGCGTATCTAGAAAAAGAAAACAATGAAACATACATATCTTTTCCTTATGATTTTGTTATTTGTATTTCCTAAAAACTAAATCTCAGTTCACACATAGACCTTGTTTGTATTTGCAGCTAAAATACTGCAACCAGATAGGATAAACAATTTAATGAGAGTAGAACAAATTTAGTTGGACCACATGCTAGGCGCTCGGTTTCTGGATGTTAAAAGCTTTCACCTACGTGGCTTGCAATCCATTGCTCACATTCCACCCCTCAAAATCTTCCTTGAAATACATCTGCCACGTAGCCCCTTGAACATTCCACCAAGAAATACTCTTTGTCTGAATGCCTCTTGTAGTTCATATCATTAAAGGGCACTTAACACTTGCTGCTTCTTAGAATGCAGCTCTTTGTTTCCTGAGCGGGAACAGCCCCCCCCCGGGGGGGGGGCAGGGGCTCTGACACAGGGTCTCAGGTCTGCCTCTTATTATCAGTCTGACACTGAGGCCATCCCTTGACCTCAGTTTTCTTTTTGGTCTGTGGGGATAATACATGGTACCTACTTCCTAGGGTTGTCATAAGGAGTCAGTCATGATTTCCTGCCAAGTGTTTAGAATAGCACTCAACTAAACAGTAGTTATTGTTCACATATTTGTAAAATCCTAAGCACTTCCAGGGCACAACTATGCCTTATTTATCTTGCAAGCCCTGCAGTGCTTTGTATGTTCCAGGCGCTCAAGCCAATACTGCCAGAGCCACAGAAATACTGTCGAGGGGAAACGCAACAGAGCAATCACTACTTATTGTAAATGACAGGTATTTGGAGTTCTCATTTTGCTACATTTTGAAAAGCTGAAGAACTTTCAAGCCTGTGTTTCGGCTCCCTAGGAAGCATCTTGAAGGGATAGTGGGATAACGAGCAAAGTAGGAGCCACTTCTCCACAGTGAGCACCACGGACGATCTCCAACACGAAACAGCTGTTGAATGAGCCATTGTGTGACCCAGCTCCGTCTCAGGGACGAGGACCCTGGGAGAGGGGAGCTGGACTTTGGGGTGGCCAGGAGCGTAATGAAGGGAAAATGAACAATTTCGCTGCACTGTACTCACAGTAGAGATATAAAAGTAGGACATTTTCAGGAGCCCCATTATACTAGGATGTCTGGCTATGGCTAAGGTTGGGAATAAATTTAAGTTGTTTTGTCACTCACTAAGTCCCAATAGGGAAGATAATTTTGCTTCTAATTTCAGCTACTGTCAAATGTAGGCATCAAATCTGTTACCTTGGTCTCATAATTTTTTAAAAAAATTTTTTATTTATTTGAGAGCAAGCGAGAGAGAGAGAACAGGAGTAGGGGGAGGGGCAGAAGGGGAGAGAGACGCAGACTCCCTGTTGAGCAGGGAGCCCAATGCAGGGCTGGATCCCAGGACCCTGAGATCATGACCTGAGCTGAAGGCAGATGCTTAACCGACTGAGCCACCCAGGTACCCTGGTCTTATAGTTTTTATACACATCCTTTATATATGATTGGACAATATTATTTTCTATGATGTGTCCTTAACTAGCCTCTTCTCTTAGGTTTCCTGATCTGACTCTTTCCTTTTGTCTTAGACGAAGCAGAGGATTGCCAGCAGGTTGAGCGAGCAAGAGAAAACATGGTGGGGTTGGCTCCTTACCCAAAGGTCAAGAATGATATACATACACTTGAGGGAGGAAGGTTCTGAACTCATATATTACATGGATAGGCTGACAACTTCCAAAGGTTGTCTTCCTCCCTCCTTCTCTCCCTCCCTTTCTCTTTCTCTTCCTTCCCTTCCTTCATTCCTTCCCTCCCTCCCTTTCTTCCCTTCCCTTCCTTTCCCTTCCTTCCACTACAAAAGCTGTATTTGCTCATTGTAAAAAACAACACTGAGAAGTACCTAAAGGGTATATATGCAACACATCAGTTCTCATCCTACCTTTCCCACTTCAGGTTTCACTCTCTAGAAGCTACGACTATTCACCTGTGTCCTTTCAGATATTTTATAAGTATATATTTTTTCAAATTTTTATAAACATAAATGTCATCATAAACACACAGTTGTACTGTTTTACAACAGGCTTTTTAACTTAAGAAAAAAATACCCTTGGATATCTTTCCATATGAGTGCATTATTTATAATTTCAGAGTATTTCACTATACGTTTATATAAAATTTAGTTAGTCACTTATTCATGAATTGTTGGGTCAAAATATGACTAGAATAAATTCTTAGAAGTAAAAATATATGGCCAAAGGGCATGCACATTTAAAACTTAATAGGGGTAGCCAAATCATCTTCCAAATAAAACAAGTTTGTGCCCATATTTGCACACACAACGCATGTTTCTTTCTTTTTTTTTTTTTTTTAAGATTTTATTTATTTATTTGATAGAGAGAGAGACAGCCAGAGAGAGAGGGAACACAAGCAGGGGGAGTGGGAGAGGAAGAAGCAGCCTCCCAGTGGAGGAGCCTGATGTGGGGCTCGATCTCAGAACGCTGGGATCATGCCCTGAGCCGAAGGCAGACGCTTAACCACTGAGCCACCCAGGCGCCCCACAATGCATATTTCTATATATGCTTCTTGACAGCAGATATTTGTAAACTTTGTTTTTTGCCAACTGATGGGTTGAAAACATTTCATTGTCTTAATTTTCGTTTCTTCAATTTCGAGTAAGGAAACTTATACTTTCTTCCCTGTGATCTTCCTGTTGATACATTTTGCCCATTTTCTTATAGTATTTTTCTTTTGGATTTGTGGATGTCCTTTGTTTATTATGGAAATTAGCCCTCTGTCATGGTTGCAACTATTTGCTTTGCCATTTGTGTTTTGAACTAGTATGTTGTAATGGGGCTTCTAAGCACCGAATTTGTTTTCTAGAGCCACTTAGCTTGTGTGAATGGGTGAGTCACGACAGCTCTGAGTTTGGTATTATTAAAGAAGAAGGGAAAAAATACTAGGCTAGGCAGAAACAAGGGAAAGTAACAGTTCCACATATGAAGAATCCAGAGAGGAAAGGTGAGGTTTGTTTTCAAAGCATCTGCCTGTGGTTTCATTAAATCTGTAAAGCATTAGATCCTCCTACCTCTATTCATTCAGCAGGACAGAAGGGAAATTCCAGCTGTCTACAGCTCTACCTTTGGGGTTTTATTGAAAAACACAAGCTAAAATCAAAAGAAAAACTAACTAGGGTTGGACGAACAAGGACATGTGTATCTCGGTCCCTAACTTACAAGAAGTTTCATGAATTAATCTTTTTATAGCTGTTACTGTCAGCAAGTACTCTCAGTTCTATATTTACTGACATTCAAAATGTTTTAAGAGCCCTTCAGCTGTATTTTGCCAAATTATTAGTTATCATAGGGGTTATTAAAGCATAGGAATGTCATATTGGATAATCAGCATAAGAAGGATTTCAATCCCTGAGAAACTCATCTGCTCATCAGGTCTCCTCAAATGTTTCCTCAACAGTGGCGGGGCGGGGTACTCTTATTCCCTAAAACCGTTCCTTTGTCCTTTTCTCTCAACAGGGCTGAAGTCCTGTTGGAACCTACGGCTTCGAGAGGCTGACCAACCTCCATCCTCCTGCCTGTCACCAAGATTAGTCATGTGTCCGTCACAGGAGAATTATTTTCCAGGATTTATCTTTGAAACATTTGTATCAAGAGTATGGCGTCATGGAAACACGGAATCTTTCCTATTTATTTTTCATATTTTGGGATTTAAAATGTTACCAAATGATGTGCAACAAAATATGACTCCATTAAGGGTCCATTATGGATGCACATGCATTATGCATAGCACAGCACATGCAATTACTTTGAGGCTTAGGGGATCTATCTGAGTTAGTTAACTTAAGAAGTTAACAAAACCAGAATGGTCTAAGATAATTTATATAATTTTATACATCTTGTCTCAATCCAATTTCAAGCGGAAATTGCAATTTCCAGAGCCAGTGCAGGACTCTGCCGCTACGCATGACTGCAAGACTCATAGGTGGAGAGTGAAAGAGCGCGGTACGAAGCATGCGCTACAGGAACTATTTATGGACAAGGCTCCCCAATGAACATACTGGAACCATAACAGGCATACCTCATTTATGAGTGGCAGATAAGTTTTCTCTCCTGTGACAATTGCAGCCATTCCTTAACAACAATCCGGAACGTTAAGCTGAAAAGATATGGCAAAAACTGCTGGCTCTACCCCGATATCTATTTTTTTCCTTCCTTCACAGTGATGGGATTTTAGCTCCCGATATATTTGTGCAGGATAAAGACTACATTTTCAAATCTCCTTTTAGCTAGGTGTGAACGTGTGACCAAATATTGCCACATGGGATGGAAGCCCAAATGGTGTGCAAGACTTCCTCATGGTGACTTTAGAGGGAAAGGGCATGACTATCCCTTGCTCCTTTTTCCTGATGCTTTCTGGCTAGAAAGTAGATGAGATGGTGAGCTCCCATGGACCATGAAGCAGGGATAGGAGGAGCAAAAGGAAGAAGGAAATTGAGTCCTCAACACTGTGAGGCCACCACATTAAATCTGGACTCCTGTTCAGAATAACATGTACATAAGGAATAAACTCCTGTCTCATTTAGGCATCCAGTCCTTTGAGTCATTGTTAGAGCAGCAGTACCTGTGTCCTAATGAATGCAGAATGGTTCTGAGCTCAGTCAAGGCTCAGTGGGAAAAGTCACGCTAGGTTTGCAATGCCAGCTATGGGCAATTGACCCGATGGTCTCCTGCCAACTCTAACCTCTTACTGTATGGATAGCTAACATACTCCAAAATGGAAAACTCAAACAAAACAAAACAAAACAAAAAAACACAAAAAAACACAAAAACCCTTTCATATCACTCATACATTACAGTTTTCCTTGGCCATATGCCTGTCTCCCTCTCTGTGCTATTGTTAATCTCTTCAGGCTTAGCCTCTGGGTATTTGGTATAAATACAAAGACATGAAACTGACTTAACAATCATAATAAGAATAAAATAAGTAATATGTGTAGTACTTAGGATACACCATTTATTTATATATAAATGACTATAATCCTTTAAAATAGCCTCCTGGAAAACTACATGCTTATTTTAATGATGCTGCCATTACTATATTTTTGGAATTTTTTGAAGTTGTAAATCCGTACATTTCTTATAATAATAGGACTGGATCAAATCACTTAAGTTTCTTTCATGCCAAGCCAGCCACTCTTTTTTGAGCACTTATTATGCATAACATTGTTAGTTTGGGTGTCATGGAGGTTGGTAATCAATTAAGGATGTCAATGGTACTCTTCTGACAATCTATGTTAAATTTTCTGGGTAAGATGGCTTCACAATTTAACAATAAAAAAATAATACATATAAGGGGTCTACTAGAGTCCAGGGAGATGAGAAATATACACCAGAAATGGAATGTGAATTTTTAAAAAGCTTTGCTTCATGGAGTTTTAGATCATGAATTTATTCATTCACTGCTCCCTTACTTCCCAAAAAATTCTCAGTAATTTATAGATTAAAAATTAGAGTTCTCTTTGTATTCAATTTTGAACTCTTTATTCTACTAGAACCTTGATGTATTAAAATATTCCCTGTGCAATGCATTCCACTCAGTAGGCTTTCCAGGGGCCTCTGGGTAAAGCACCCCCATCTCTGCTTCTGCCCCCACATCAGCTAATAACTGTGGACTATAGGATTTCTCTGAGTATCAAGGACTTTGACAGGAGAGCTCCCAGCGTCAAGCACATTTCTGGACTCACTGAGCCTGAAGCATATAAAGTCGTGGTACTCAGAGCAGGTGCGGCTGAACTGGAAATACTGATCTGATTTACTTTGCGAGTCAGTTCTGCCTGTTAAGCAAGGTGGTATGTCTCTGCAAATGAGAAACGGCTTCCTACTAGTCATTATGGCAGAAAGGTCAACTCAAGTCCATTTGCAGTTTTCAGATATGCCAAGAGCTCGGACTTAGACAATGACTTTGGTCCTCACCCAGGAGAGAACAGACTCAGAGCAAATGAAGTCAGATAGAAGGAAGAACTTCCCAACAGCAAGTGACGTTAGGATCGGAAGGGCATGCCGGGGCTGACATCCGGCCGATGCTGTTGGTTTAGGAAACCAACGTCTTCACTGGTTGTTCAAGATTTTAAATCTCACTGCTGGCTTGCTGTTGCTGCCTCTTCTATATGTCTTTAGACTAAAATAGAGTATCGTGGGTGTGGCCTTGACAAATCCGGTGTGGGTTATTGGAAAGATTTGAAAAACAAAACCAAAAACAACCAACCAAACAAAAAGAAAACTCAAGGAAACATACTTGGAGTAGTGTTTCCTGAGGGATGTGACTGGCCTTTGGACCAGGCAGGTCTTCACGTGAAACTGTTCGGCCCAAGGCAGACTATTGACATTCCTGCCTCCTTGCTCCTGTCATTCAGGAGCACGAGAAATTGTGTCAACCCCGAGGCCCCCTGATATTTTTAAATGCCTCCTAGGGGAGTCAGGGTCACCCTAGTTGTAAACCACTATAGCCATGTTTAAGAATTATCACCCAAAATGGTGGTAAAGGAAGTAGGATATCAATGATGAGGTTGTGAGTACTTATTTCTCATTATGGAAATTTCGTGGGAAAAAAATGCTTTAAATTGATGTGTGTCATGTCATAGAGATGAGCTTATTTTTAAAATAAGATCTCTTAGAGCCAATTGGACTTCACCAGTATTGACTCAATCTGTGCATTAGAATGTTCCTGTGGCTCATGTATCCTATAACTCGGTGGAAAGGGGATATATTTGCTTCCACAATAAGGCATAATTTATTAGGGATGACATCCTGTACTGTCGGAAGACATTATTCTCATTATTATTTTTGTTAGTTTGGGTGAGTAAGCATACAATCATACATAAATAGGTGTGTTGGCTTAGGGACTGCATAATAAGACATAGTTTTTTTCTAGAGAATTCTAAATAGCAATATCTTCAAATGCCAAATGTGATTATGTTTTATGAATTCTGCCATCGTTTCTGCCACTTGTTTACTCAGAAATACCAAGCCCATTTTAAGCTGCTGCTTTAGAGAAAGTACTCTTGGTGTCTTCATGAGGCTACACTCAAATGTCAGTCATAACTCTGGGGCAGAGAAAATGCGGAGAATCAAATTCTCTGTCAAGCAAACCCCGGCAGTAGCAAAAGTATTGGTTATGGAAATCTAAACCTACCCAGACACCCCCATTAATTATTATCGCAAAATAAACTATCTGTGATGACTGTCATGGGGACATAATCCCTTAGACTGGATTTAGTCTGACATAGATTTCACTTTATAGTATGGAGATGACAAAGTCAGAAATTTCTAGCCTCATAATGAAATTTCCTACAACCTAAATTGATGTTGGCAATGTAATTAGATATGCAGTCTGAATAAAACTTTGCATTTGGGCAAACCTAAAATAAAATCCAAACAACAAAGGAGTAACATTTTAACCAAACAGAGCCCAAAGGTAACTTGATTTCTGTCCTCTTCCTTCAATCCCCTTTTTGAATAAAATGGTAGCTTACAAGAAGAAAATTTAAAGTGTAAGATATATTCTGGGCTGCTTCACATTTAGCCCAAGTTCTAACACCTCCACCAAAGACAGTAGTCAACAATCCTAGCTGGGTCACCAGGATTGCTCCAAGACACTGGAATAGCTTGAATCTCTCAAGAGAGATTCATATTCTCCATTATGCTCTGTTTCTCCAGGCAGGAGGAACAACTACAGTATAGAATGTATTTTAGACAACACAGAAAAAGATAAAAGGGTTTGCTGGTTATTGCTGCAATGGTTAAGATTTTAAATCAATTACTCTTCAACAAATCATGTTAACAGAGGCTTGACGATATGTTCCAGAACATAAGTTTGAGCCCTCATTTGTTCTCTTTGGACCTTTTTTAGTAACTACAGACATACATGGTTCCTCCTTAACAAGCAGAGCCAGGTCTGATTTGTGGTTAAAAAAAAAATCTGTATCTATATCTATCTCTCTATAGGGTGATGAATACCCTTGACCCTGATCGGTTTCAAATGAGAGGGTCTGCTCTCAGGTTGGAATGCATGGCAGCCAGGCTGTATCCACACAGGACATGGTTTCCAGCGGGGGGACCACTGTACCACCAAGAAGGCAGGAAGGGAACCAGTGTTTCTGGACAGCCACATGCCAGAATGCTTTCATATGCTGACTTGTATGTTAACTCAGTTAACCAAGGTTCATAGATCCAGAAACAGAGTCTAAGAGAAATGCTTTGACACTGGAATATTTATGGATGAAATGATATGCCGTCTGGATTTCCTTCAAAATTATCCAGAGGAGGATGTAGGTGGGTATACAGAGAGAGATTCTAAGCTTGGCCACGGGCTGGTAAATGTAGAGGCTGGGTGACAGTCATGGTGGGTTATTATAAGAGTCTCCAATTTTTTTGTATGTGAAATTTTTTAACAATAAAAATGTATGCACAAGAGATGCTTGGGATCTTAAAGTCCCATGAGGCTGCTTATATGCTATTTTCTACAGCAGCCCCTTGGTAGCCTCTCAGCTAGTACATATTTCCTGAGCAGCTACTATGTTCCCAGCAATGTGCTAAGTTGCCTCAATTCACGTGACTATGTGAACAGCAATAATATGAGGAATTTTTGATTATGTACCTTTTTCTATTTAAATAGTTCAAACGTAGTATGTGATGTTTGGCAATATTAATGACAGGTGTGGCTCACCTTTGATAATTCTCTTAATCACTTCCCTGCACCTCAGTCTGATCTTTGAGATGAAAGATTTTATGTTCTTGTGAACGTCAGCCACGGCATCGCTTTCATCCACAGACACTGATGACGCTCCTGGGATACGGTACGTAGGACTACAGAGTACATACAGCCTCGCTCCCTTGCCTCTCTCTCTCGTCCTTGCCAGGCAAGATCCTAACAGGTGCTTAACCCAATTTTATGTCTGTTCTACTACTCGAGCTGAACACGGCTACAAAGAAAACATACAACCCTAGTGATCCATGCCTCTCCAAACTCACAACCACAAATACCAAGTGGGACCAGGGTGCTGTGGGGTAATGCTACATTTCCCTGGTCTGGTCATTCTCCCTGTCTCTACATTCAATATAGTTCCTTCCGCTCCCTAATCTCCTCCACCTCCTCCCCTTCCACACTCTTTGCTGATGACCTCCTGTATTCTTTACTTTATAAAGAAACTATCTACAGAGAAGTACCTGATCACCCCAGCAGAAAATGTTTCATCTTACCCACGTCTGGCCCATATGCTCTGCCTTCCCTCCTGCTATGCAGGATGAAGCTGTCCCTGTCCTGAGGCTGAGCTCTTTATTTGTGCACTGAATCTCATCACCGCCCTCTCTCTTAGGGACTTTGTCCCAATTCTCCAGAGATTCACCCCTTTTTTTTTTCTGCAAAAGCTTACTCCTTTGGGGCTCTCCCTAGCCTCCCTGATTTAAGAATACACTAGTGTTGCTAAGAATGGCCTTGCAGATTTCTTGATGTGTCTACTCCTTACCCTGCCTGCCCAATTCATTAGTAAGTCCTGTTGAGTTCCACCTTCACAATGTATCTTAGGACCAATATTATATCATTTATATGAAGCACCTAGAATAGGCGAATTCATAAAGATATAAAGTAGAATAGTGGTTACCTGGGGCTGAAGGGAGGGAGGAAAGGGGAGTTAGTGTTTAACGGGTACAGAATTTCAGTGTGGAATGATGAAAATGTTCTGGGGATGGACAGTGGTGATGGTCACACAACAATGTATATGTACTTAATGCCACTGAACTGAATACTTAAAAATGGTTCAAACAGTAAATTTTATGTTATGTATATTTTACATTTTTTAAAAAAACCCAGTTAAGAAAATCTCTATACATGTATTTGAATCTGACCATGTTTTACTTCATCTATCACTGCCATTCTACTTCAAGCCACGCTCATTCCCACCTGCATTATCACAACAGCCTCCCAAAACATCTCCCTGTTCGAAGCTTGCCCCCACCTCAGTCTGGTCTCTGCACACAGTGGCGGAGTGATGTTCTAAACCAGAAAGGAGATCGTAATTTACCAGATCACAATTCTGTGAGAATAAAACCCAGCTCTCTACAAATGTCTTGCTCTTTCTTGAACACACGGGGCTTTTGTCCCTACTTTTGCTCCCTTCCAGAATGTTCTCCCCACAGTGGGCTCCCTGACTTCATTCAGGTCTCTGCTTCCATGTCACCTCCTCACAGAAGCCCTTCCTGACTACCTACTCTACACTAGCCTCTCAACGCCCAGGTGCGCGTGCGTGCAAACCCATGCACACAGGTCCAGTCCTATACCTTCCTCTGCTCTTTTTCTTATCAGTTCTTTTTACTACCAGACATCATATATTTATTTGTTTCCTTATTTACTGATTACCTCTCTTGAGTTAAGCTCAATGAATTGTCGACAGCTGCTTTCCCAGACCTCAGCCATAACTGGTCTATAACAGGAGTTCAAGAAATATTTGTATCCTAAAAGTCATGCTTGGACTGTTGGAGGCTGTGCACATTAAATTTGAAGTGTAGTAAACTGCAGATGGAAGAGTGTTCCAGAGCAGGTCACTGCTCACGCCCAAAAGGGTTCTCCTTTAAAAACAAAGTTCTTCAGGAACCCGTGACCATAATTGAGAAGGGACTGGTGGCAGCAGATGAGATAATGGAGGCCGGGGTGCAGAGAAAATCGAAGGCACTGGTGTTTGTGATACATTATCATTAATATTTGGCATTTTGATGAAAAAGGGATTAAAGGTCTCCCGAGCAGGATTCACTTAGTATTTAAGGAAAATATCCTTCAGAAGATAATGTCATTTAAGCAAGAAACAGACTTGTTGAAAGGCTACTGTGGTAGGCAGGTCACCCCTAAGTGATGAGGAGGAATGGCACCTTAATGAGAAAAACGCTGAGCGCATTCTGCACCCCTGGTGTCCTCCGAGGTGGACTGTGTCATGCGCAGTGTTACTGTGGTATGGTGTCTCACTTCTGACAGACCAAGCTGGGGCCCAAAACCGAGTTCCACCATTGTGTTTAAGATTTCTTTAACTTTTGAAGAAGGGACTAAAGAAAGTAAATGAGGTTTTTAGAATCAGCTTACAGAATAAAGTTTTATTTTTAATAGGAAGAACTACATTACTGCTAATTATGATATAACAAAAAGAAATAGTGTCCATATTAGAAAGTAGAGTTGCTGTTCTAAAGTGATGATTGGGGATTGATTGCGTTAAAGGTCTGTATTCTTACTGCCGCTGTTTCTTGTTGTAACGAGGTCAACTTTTCCCCTTGTTAGTCCTGTTCTGGAGGCTTCTGTGTTCTCAGTGGGCACTGTGCTGCTAACTGAATTGAGGCCTCAAGGTCCCGCTCTACTTTGGGGAGCCTGGGTCACTTCTTAAGCTCTGAACACCTTGCTGCTCCTTCCCTGCTTTTTGGGGTGAATGCAGTAAAAAGAGAAGGAGACCTAATGACTCATGAGTTTCTCACTTGGAGGTTGATCTGCAGTCGTGGTTTGTCTGGGACATGGGACTTTCAATGATGAATCGGAGACAGTCTCAGGCACCTGGGACAAGTCAATCACCCTCTCAGATTAAGTTTAGGGACCGAACTGGTGTAAAAGCTAACTCACCACGTCTTTCACTACAGCTTGTGGGCAAACTGCTGACCCTGAGCCTTTTCACTTCCTGTGACCTCAGAGATCTCCTCTGGGTGTCTTTAACCTCCTCTTCCCATTTAATTATTTTTATTCAATGGGAGCCTGTGGGTTTCTGCAAATCCTCAAATAAGTATCTCAAAGCAGGCAGGAAAATTATGTTTATAAATTATGATAATTCCAATGACCATGTGGCTCCCTTGCCCCCACCTCTTCCCAGCTACTGTCACTTAACCCACTCTGGGGGCTCATCCCTTACCCCAGACCTAACCCTGTTTATGGACTTGGAGCAGTTTGAGAGTCTCTAGCCTGCTTCTCTGACCTTGTGCCTCAGCTCTGTACTTGGTGCAGGCTTCTCCCCTACTTTTTTACCCTAGACCCTTGACTGGGTCCCCACTTGTCAATGTTTCTGCACCTTGCTACCTGCCTTGGTAATCTAGCAAGGGTCCACTGTCTCTGTGAATGGAATGAGGTGTGTGGGGGGTCCCGACTCCTCCAGCATCCCTGATATCCTGACCAGCCTTGGCCTGCTCTTCTACTCCACGCTTCTGGGCTCTGCGCCTCATTGTGGCCAGGCCACTGTACAGGAGCCTCTCCAGGGACCACCACCCCCCGCCCCCTGCAGGGCCATCCACATGTATAGCACCTATGGGAGCTTTACGAGAAAGATACCCCTCCAGGCAGATAAATGACAAAAAGGTGTTCCCTCTAGGATGACCAGTTAGAAAAACGCCATCCTTTCCTTGAGCAGCCTGCAAGGCATGGAGCTTGGCGGACAGAGCCTTGGCGGGGTTTTAACTCCCCCTTGCATCCATGAGCTCTCCTCCTCACTACCGACTATCCGGACCAGCTGCCACCAATGCCTGGCTCAATGACATGCTTTGCTGACCTGGACAGGTTTCGCCCCATCAGAACCCTGAATCTGACCCTGAATTTGCTCTTTGTCTATCCTGCTCCCATCCTGCCTCTTTCAGGTCACTCCCACTGAGGTTCTCATTCTTAACCTGATGGTGTATAAAACGTAATGCTTTAGCCTGTCAAGATCTAAATAGATACCACTCATTACATAACATTTACCCTTTCTATCCACTATTGTAATGCAATTCCATTGTAGTATTACAAAACCTACTACCCATTGGCTATAATGCTTTGTTACATTTGATCTCCCCCGACTTCTGGATCAATTTTCTTGTCTTTTCTATTTTTATTTTTTCCCCAAAAGACGTTTAGCTTGGGATAATCCTGTTTTCTCTTTCCAAAGACAGTGGGGGATTCTAGGATAGAAGACCATTTCCTAATACAACTGGGACTTCAGGCCTAGGCCAAAATGTACTGTTCCAGACACCTATGTGAAAAAGATAGAATAGTAGTAGCTCCTAAAAGTTGGGACCACAACAAGTATAAGAAAGAGAAGGTATGTGGTCCAATAGGGCGAACATTCCAGTTCTGGGAGGAAGGTGGCTCGGGAAAGGAAAATTCACCCCAGACAGATACAGAGAAAATAGAGAGCAACCACTTGGATAAGCTGAATCACAGCACACTGAGCTTTTGGAAACTTATCTAGCCAAAGAGAATCTTTTGTTGTTTAGAGCTGCAGGCTCGGAAAGTTGATACAATTAGATCCAAGTTGCCCGATGAGACATACAATTACCCCTAAAGTTTGAGCCTGCCACAAATCCTCCTCAATGGTTACTTTGCGGAAACAAATGAAAATCACCGTGAGGAGAGATGGTAGATGACTTTCATACCTCTGTTACATTGAAATGCAAGCCACTTGGCGATTTGGGGAGCACTGCTGTTTTCACAGTGTCACCCTTTCATAGCTAATTGTGGGCACAATAAATACAGCATGGAACACACGAGTACTTGAGATAATTTCAGTATAACCTCCACAGATATGTATTATGTAATGTGCATAAACATGCACATAGATTTAAATACATATATATTTAAAGACAATGAATAAATACGCACATAGATAAGATACAGAATCAAAGTTTATGAAGATGGTTACACAGAGTACTTTTGTTTGGAGAATGCCAGTTGCCTTGAAATTCCTAAGCACAGGCAGATCTATGCTAAGATCAAAACATATATGTATACATATATAAAATTTCCGGCCAACCAAAATAGCTTAACAAATAGAAACAATTTCTCTAGGGTGCCTTTCCTCCTTGGAGTACTGTGTAAAGGATATAGGAAAAGTCTGGAAAGAAAAGCGTATCTGCATGCACACACCCCAGATGGGGTTGAGCTTCTCGCGTATGACAAATGAGTGCTAGTCCACTAATCATGGAATCCCTCGTCTTCCGTGTCCAGTCCTCCTCCCCCAGACGACTTCGTCAGGTTCTACCCACTGGCCCAGCAGACTCATAATGCTCCCTGCGTGAAACGTGCTCAAGTTCTTATAATATCGCCACATGGTGTACCGTAGTTACTCACTTTCCACAGGCTTCCTATGAGGCCCGGCAGTGGGAACAGTAGCCTACTTACTTGTGTTTATCTTCTGGAGAGAGATATGCTTTTCCAGTTGTCTCCTCAGCTTCACTTCGGCTCCATATTTCCCGGTGGTCCCGTTGTCGGCCAGAATGAAGTGGGAATGCATGCTGTTGAGAACAGTGAGCTTGCTCATGGGGTTGGACATGGTCTGATACGGCCGGACGACCTGCGGGATTTCAAAAGGAAGAGGACGAAGTCAGAGGAAAAAGAGCAAAATACGAAAAGGAGAACCAGACAGAGAGGAAACAGAGAGAGAAGGATAAATCAGTTCTTTGGTACAGTGAAAACAGAGTTTACATCCTCTTCCTAATGCCACTGTGGGTAGCAAGTTTTATGGTTAATGTTCCCCAGTCATAGCAAGATTATACTTACAGAATAATGTATTTATATGCTGAGTACAGAAGCTAGAGCTTGTGCTCTCATCATACTCAAAACTGACATGTGACGGATTGTGTCATTGTAAGGTCAATCTTTCACTTGCTGATAAACCACAAGTAATTTTAACGTTTACTCTATTTGTTTTTTCTTTCTCTTCTCCACGATGTCCATACTCCCAGAGGCACAGCAGAGCAATCATGGTTCTAGAGTAGGGTTGGGGAGGGGGTTGGGGTCAGGGTGGTCTTTTCAGTCAAGCCCATTCAGTCATCTGAAGGTCTGTTAATTCAAAAATCAACACTGTTCTTATTAGACACCTTATTTAAGTGGAAATGTTGAATGTCAGATACGTGTCTCGTGAGATAAGTGTGAATCAAAATGTTCATGTCTGTCTTTGTTGTTGCGTTATTTTAATTTCATCATGAATTACATTACTCAAAACACAGTAAGTCTTTCAGATTTTTGATATTGAAAGAAAAGCAAAACCTATCGTGAGTTAGAGTTGCTAGTTCTAGATGCTTTATAGACATTATCTATATTCCTTGCAACAATCCTGAAAGGTGGGTGCTCTTATCTCATAGACGGAGAAAGGGAATTGGAGATAAAATAGGTTTTTCAAGAGTTTCTTACATATAAAACCAGCACTGACACCCAGGTCTGATTCCACAATCTGTGCGTGTTTCCCTCCCCCACACTGCTTAGACATGACGGAAACAAGATGATGTTTTGGAAATCCACTCCTAAAATATTTAGGTAGAGACTTCACTCAAGACTATGAGAAGGAACATTCAACAGGCTCATTGTTACAAGGCCCAGTACAGTTATCCCTATACTGAATCAGCAGAATTGACAGGGCAGAAATAAATGCTAGTGGGTTTTTATTTCTGTGCCTTTGTGCGGTATGTACGTTAACTACGGAGTTGAGCTGCTCTTGTTCATTCTCAGTATGTGATGACTCACCGTGAAAAGCTGTAGTAAGATTAAGTAGTTTGTTAAAGAAATTACAAAGTGATTTAGTAAGGGCAGTCTTTAATAGTAAAGATCCCATAAAAGTCATTTTTTAAGATCTGGATTCTGATTTCAAAGTCCGTTTCTATGTGCCTGGCACACAGAGTCTACTCAATACATAGTGAATGAAGGAACAGGAAACTTGAGACAGGCATGTTTTTGTTCAAAATTGAAAAAAAAAAAAAAGAATCCTCTCTTTTCTGAATTGGTTGGGAGTTGATCTAATCTAAATTTAAAATGTGTCATTTTGAGCTTTTGAAATATCCTTCATTCCTTTTAATGTATGTCTTGTTAATGTAGCATTAATATAACATTAATTCACAGCTTCATTTTAGTTGACTCTTAGTGACAAAGGAAGCTCATAACTTTTTGATTATTGTTTCCAGTAATGGATGGGATTTTTTCCAGTAACGGAGCAGTATTCAATTACTCCTTTGTCTGGATGAGTGCATGAGAGTCTCCCAAAATACAGAAACAGTGGTTTGCTAACCCCATCCTGAGTTCTTTATCACTGGAAGAGTGGGTTGCTTGTGGTTGAAATTCCCATTTTGTTGTTACTCATTTTTGGTCATAAAACATTCATTCTATAGCAGAGTGCAAGTTAATAAATATTAATGCTTTGTTGAAAGAGGCTTAGTAGAAGGACTTTCTCCTATTCTTAAAAGTGCCTCTGCATTGTGCTTTTGTACAAAAGAAAATGCTTTAGTTACTATTCTCTATTTTCTGAGCCAGTCCCCAAGGCTCCATGCCTAGAGGGAGGAAGACCCAAATTATTTCTTGGAGAGGCAGGGAACCGTGGATTTTCTAGAGGTTAAACTATGTGTGATAGTGAATCCTAGATACTTGTTCTAATTGAGACATGAGAACATATTTTCTAATTCCTGGGAACCTGATTAAAGACCATCAGTGAACATGAAATTTTCAAATGCATAAGGTACTGAAAATAATTCTGGGCCAGCTGACATACTGACCACAATCTGAGAATGACAGAACATCATTAAATCATCTAACTATATTCTATATGTCTGTTTCCTCCACCACAGGATTCTAAGGATAGTGGGGCATCAGTCTTCTGAATTTTGACCTTCTCTTCATGTGAAACATGGCATACCAGCTCTTTGGAAATACTGTTCCTTTGAATCAGTCATGGCAAGACGGTCAAGTTTACAGTATCACTCGTGAATTTTAATTTCTTCATCTTACTGCTCCCCATTTCGTTTGATCTTGTATGAAATATACGTGGTCATATTTTGGCAGAGATTTTTGTCTGCTGCATAAGAGGGGATATACATCTGAAAAATAAGTAAAATGCCCTAATTTATTTTCCTGTTGTCACTGGAGGAAGATCTGCTGAATCCTGCAGAATCCTGAACATATGAGCCATGGAAATCTGTCTGAATCCCATGAGTTCTGCCAGTGGCTGTGTAAATCTGAGGCCCACATTTTTAATCTGTAAAAGGGAAATGAGAAAACCACTTACCTCATGGGGGTTAGATGAGATTATAGGAGCAAAGTACCTGGCACTTTGCCTGGTTCCTAGGAGGCAGTCTATAAATGTGAATTCCTTCCCAGGCTCAGCTTTATTTTACCAACTGTAAACTAATCTTCCAATTGCAAGCTAGTGACCAAAATGGCATGATGACAGACAAATCACGGACTTCTATTTTCCACAAGAGACTTGAATTGATCAATTTAAGTAAAGAAAAGAAAGTGAGCAATCAGTTGGCAGAACACACAGCGTGTTTTTCCTCTGTTACCTCCTCTCGGGCCATTTAAGAGGGCGATGCTCTGGAATTATTTATGGACAAGCTGCAAAGTTGGGAAGAACTTCCCAAATACTTCCAGAGGAATACATTTTGGTCTAACTTGCCTACAAAATCTACTTAATATTCTTCATGACAAACATACCAGCAGTCTATTCTTGTTTGAGTTATAATTTGCATATCTACAAAAGACTTGCTGATCTTCCTGTTATGGTTCTCAAATAGGAAAAAAAATAATGCTTTTGTGTCACATGAATACAAATGAATTCTTCCCTCTGACAAAATTTTGGAGGTAATGCATCCACTTGCATTAAGAGCTCACAAAAAAGGGCTTTTTTGGAAATGGGTGTGTGTGTGTGTGTGTGTGTGTGTGTGTGTGCACGCGCACGTGAGAGCTTAGCAAGAACAGCTGTGACATGTTTAGGTCTTGGAGGTGTGTTAGATGCTTCTAGCATGTTTCTTAGCCACTGTTTTTTGAGAGAATCAAGGCCTAATGCCCATACATAATGGGTCACCTCTCCTAAGTATATAGGATGGTCCAGGTGAGGTACCATCTTTGAGGGAATTAAGAAGAGAGCCATTCAAATAATTTTCCGTGTTCATATTTCAGATGCAGAATCTGGGTTGATAAGGGTTGAATGGCAACTGAAAGGCCTACATATCATGTGATCTTTCATTATTGGAAAGTATGGAATTGTATGTACCTAGAAGGGAAATTTGCTTAGAAATGGATTTTAGACACTTTGTACTCTTTGGGTATCATGGGGACTACTTCTAAGTAATGACATTTTGCCCCTTTCTTGTCCCTCAGCGGGAGATGGGAGAATTCTGAACTTTTTAATACATCTATACCACTCTGTACTGGCTGACTGATAAAATTCTAGTTCCAAGGCCTCTGTATACCTTGACTCTGAAACAAAGAGGCAATGAAGTAGAAGCTGTTTAAGAAATTAATGAAGGTGGGGGCACCTGGGTGGCTCTGTCGGGTAAGCAGCTGACTCTTGGTTTCCGCTCAGGTGGTGATCTAGGGCCATGGGGTTAAGCCCCAAGCTGGGCTCTGCAATCAGTGGGAGGTCTGCTTCTTTTCCTCTCCCTCTGCCCCTCTCTCCACTTTCACTCTCTCTCTCTAAAATAAATAAATAAAAATCTTGGAAAAAAGAGATTACTGAAGGTGAAGGCCCTTGATGTAATGTACTTGTAGAGTCATTATCATTGCCAGGGGCAGACTGATCTAGAGACACCATGGAAAATCTGAACATCCTTTATGGGCGGGTGTCAGTGTGCTGCATTTCTTAGCCATGGATGGGCTTAAGTGGATCATTTTGGAGCTGATCTAAGACACCTGCTTGAGTTTTCCTAGCTATTTCCATTCATGTTCCGGTCTCACTCAGGAGTATTTAGTGGGCAGTCAGGAGACAGGAGGTTCTAGTTCCTCCACCTACTAATTTGTGACCTTGGACAAGTCTTTCAACTCATTCCTTCCTTCCTCTATTCATGCATTAAGAATGTCTTGAGGAAATGTACGTGGTAAGTATTGTGCTGGCTTGAGGAGACATATAATCTTGCATCTAGGTAATGTCTTTCATTAAATGTTCAAATTACATGTATTGAAAGAAATTTTTGGATGGCAGTTTCCCATCTATAAAGCAGAGGACTTGACCATAGTTTCCGAGGGCTTTCTACCTCTAAGATTGAGCCTGGACAGCCTGTGTTGAAAAGTACATTTGCTTCTTCCAAGTTAGTACAGAAAAAGGACACAAAGGTGGTTCACTCCTATCCTGGAGCCTCTTCCCTTTTCTAGTGCTTTCTACAACGCAAGGGCAGTTTGCTCATCTGCAACTCCTTTTCTGAACAGAATTGAATTGAGCTAAATTGGGTTTTTGCGTCATCAATCACAGGCCTTTGGCAATCCCTGAACTTATGACCTGATGAGGTATGTATCAACATGCCCCTGGCAAGTAGCAGGCGAGGGGAATGTGTGGCACACCGAATCATTCTTTCCCTCCTAACAGCACCATGATTTTAATTTAGGCAGGAAGAAAATGAGGATTTATCGATCACTTAGTATATGCCAGGCACTACGATCAACAATTTCCCATGGATTAATCCATTCCGTGCTTATTTTATGGGCAAAACTATAGATGCTCAGAGAAGTGAAGTCTTTTGCCCAAATGTGTCCCACTAACACTCTTTCCTCTAAATCTCCACAGCACGTAGATCTTATATTCCTTTATAGGCTGGGAGACATTTAGAGGGAAGATGGAGGACCCAGCCTGATTTTAAATTTATAAAGCATATTATGGTGGTTTTGCTGCTGGACATTTTTGCCAGTGGTTTAGCTGAGCGCTAAAATCCTTGTGACAGCTGATCAGATTATTTCCAGATGAGTCATCTAGAACTGTAGAGTATGCAGAGGTCAGGGGAGGCAGCAGCAGGTGGCAAGATGGGGTTTGTGCTTTGGAGAAAGAGGAACAAAAGGATGGGTAAGGTTCTCTTAGGATCAGGCATGCGTCTCTGGGAAAGATGGGGGTACGCTGAGACGTGGGCAGCATCCTCTGTGTCTGAGAACAACGAACACGGAGACTGGGAGGAGGAGATGAAAACCGAATGAAGAAAGGCACTGTGTGTCCTCATGATCCTAGCGAGGCCTGTGCTAGCAGGGATCCTGGGCTGGCTGTTTCCCGTTCAGCCAGTTCAGCTGCAAGTCTAGGTATAAAGCAGGGTCATATGAAACCCAGACGCTGCCTCCCTGCCCAGCTATGCAAACAAGAAACCAGCAAGCCAGGCACCCATCCCGGAGAATGCCCTGGTACCTCAGCTGCATAATTCACGCTAAAATCCACGGGTGGAACAATGATGTCTTTCTGCAGCATTTTGAAAACATGCCCCTCAACTCATGAGCTTGCAGAGGGTTACGTCATCCTCATTTCAGGCTCACCTCCCTTTGCCCTGTCCTGAGGGAAGCCACGGACCATCCAGGTTAAGGGCCTACTTGTGGTGGAAAAAGGCCCTTAAGTTCTAAAAGGGGTTACTCGCTTCAGAAATCACCATGTATCAGTGGGTTGGTTTTAAAATATGTTAAAAAATTCTGTGAAAATCTTCCCTTCCAGTCTGCGGTCTTCAGTGACTCACTTCTAAGAAACAGAATAAAACAGAAGCGATGGTATGTTGACTTGCAAAACTAGGTCACAAAAGGGTTCCTTTTAGCTCTGCTGGATCACTTACTCTGGGGGAAGCCAGCTGCCATAATAAAGCAGCCTTCTGGAGAGGTCCACATGGGGAGGGACTCCTACCAACAGCCATGTGAGTGAGTCATCTTGGAAAAAGCTACTGTATCCCCATTCGATCCTTTGGATGATGCAGCCCCAACTGATATCTTGACTGTGACCTTAAGAGAGACCCAAGCCAGAACCACACAGATAAGCTACTAATAAATGTCTGACCCACAGAAACTGTGACACAATCAATGTTGTGTCAAGCCATTAAGTTTTGGGGTAATTTGTTACATAGCAGTAGATAACACAATAGTATATTATTGCTATCTTGAGACTTCAAAATGTATTCTCTTCCCTCTATTCTGGATTTGCTGGTTTATCGTAATTCTGTGACCTCTAATGCCTCCCTGCATCCTCCCTGGGCTCCAGTCAGCTCTGGTCCTGTTCTCTGCTGGGTCTGTGTCCGCCATCCTTCACTCTCACTGCCCATGTCTGATGCCTCCACCATCCTTTCTCATTGGGCAGACGGCCTGACCCCCACACCTACACACCTGCCGGTCAGGTGACCCGAAGCAGGTTGTTCTCTGTGTCTCAGCGTCTCCGTGTGTCAATGGAGATTAATAGTAATAATAATAACCACCTCATCAGGGGTACCGTAAATATTAAATGAGATACAAAATGCATGGCACAATGCACATACGAACTCAGATAAATGATCGCTGCTCTGATTATGGAGAAGTCGTATTGCATCATAGGTAAGGATGTGGTCTTGGGAGCTGGATGGCATAGGATGAAATCCCAGCTATGTGACTTATTAGTCATGTAACACTGGGCAACTTACTTAATCTTTCTGTGTTTAGTTTTACCATCAGACACGGAAGGACGACAGTGATACTAAAAACAACACCTTCTGAATGCCATTACGAGAATTAAATGACCATCTATGATGTGTGCTGAAACGTACTAACCTCAACAAAAGTGTTGATATTATGACTGTTGTTGTTGTTGTATTTATTATTTTTTCAGTGATAAATGATAAACCTCCAGGCTGAAACTTCAATATCCTGCCACCAACCCTTTTCATATATCCTTTTTTCTCTTCTCCTTTAGTTATAAGGATACAGATGGTTCCTATCCCCTTTAGCTCTGAACCCCATCACCTCAGGGCCACTCTAGGACTTATTTCATCAATTCTGTTCTCACTATCCCTATTTTCTCCCCTATCATCAACATAAAAACAAACTCAAGTCTCTCCCTTCTTAAAGAAAAATCCCTCGAATTACAGCTCCCTTCAGCTACTCACTTCTTGTCACAGCCAAACTTCTAAAAGGTTGGTTTCTACTGCCCATCTCTACTTTTTCACTTCTCCCTCTGAAACGCATTGAATTGTGACCTGCCCCTTCATCATTCTTCTGAGACAGTTTTGACTAGTGATGCCAATGATACCTGTTTTGATAAAAGGAACGAACCCTTCCAAGTCCTCAGCCCCCTCAGTACCTCAGTTGTAGCGGCTGTTGCCCTCACTCCATCCTCCTGAAGCACACTGTTGCCTTGGCTTCTATAACACTCTCGGGTTTTGTGTCTACCTCTTGGCCCTTCTCTGTCATCTTCTTTGCAGGCTGTTTTTCCTCTGCTCAACCATCAAATATTGGATACCATCAGGATACAGGTGTAGGCCCTCCTTTTCCTCACTGCACACACACTCCCTTGGCAATCCCATCCACCACAATGGCTTTAATTGTCATCTATACGCAGATGTGGCCCAAGTCTGAGTATACAGCCAGATCTTGCTCGTAAGACTCCACCTCCTAAACTTACTGTCCTGCTGGACACTCTTCACATAGATATCTCAAAGCAACTTTGAAATCAACATATCCAAATCCAAACTCAACACTATCTTCATTGAAACTGCATTCCCTATGTTATTGAATGCAGCCCAGAACTGGAATGTGGTCTAGGGTTAGCTAGAGTTGGCTCCGTATGACTGTAACAGTTGGATGAGTCTCCTTGTCTCTGAACTTCTCCTCTCTCATCCTCTGGAAACATCTTATATAACCTAGACATGGAAGTCCAATAAAGTCCATGAGAGAACCATTACTGGGAAGTTCTCTGAGCTTACAATATGAAGTCATATTTGGCTTCCTTTAGAAACAGGTGACAAAGACACTGAGTTGATAACTACATGAGAATTATCAATCAGGTATGTTATTAAACTTGATTTTTCTTGGCTTGAAATACAAAGATGGCATCGAAAGAATACTTTCCAATTAAATATAAGAACTCTTAAAGGTTATAAAATTCTGAGAATAAATCTACAGTTTAGGGGAAAATAGAAGATATCATTGAATGTCATGATAATTTAATAACCACATAAGATGATGTGTTGGAAATCTTCCCAAATACAATTTTCATCCTCAAGTGAAAATGAAAAGTGCTTTTTCTTATGACCATGTCTGAATTTTTAATTTGGCATGTGTTTTGTTAGCCTAGATTTGAGAAAAGACAAATTATAAAGATTTCAGGAACTACTCAATTACCTGAAACAATTCTGGTCAGACTGTTTTCTAAAGTAGGGAAATCTAAGGCTACAATGAATCATGTAAGAATTGTAATTCAATCGAAGTTCTTTCTTAACTTGACGATGGGGATACTTTCATCATCTATCCAGATCAAGAGTCTCTAAGGGACAAAGAGAGGGTTCTGGTCATTCTTATGGTCTATTTTTTAGTTCAATTTACAGGCATATGATATTTGCCAGTATCTCAACTAACAATAAAAACATCATTAAATATTTTCTTATATATTACTTGGCATACTACTAGTTAAGTGTATGAGCTTTGGAAATAGTGGCTCTTGGTTCTAGCCCTTATTTAGTTTCCTTACATAATAATGCATACCTCATAAGGCTCATGTATGCAATCACAGAGAGCTTCCTCAAATAGGAGCTCAATAAATTGTAATTTCTATTATTACGATTATACTCATACAAGTTATATAAAGTCAGAGCAAGGGTTTTTATAGTCCACTTAGAGATGAAGGAATCAACTCTTACAGAGTTTTAGGTCACAGGTCAGTACCTCATGTTCATGCAAAGTATTATATTAGTGGTTCACAAGAAACAAAGAAAACAATTTACTTTCTATTTTTGAGGAAGTTTTACCTAAATTGGGGAAGAGGATGGTTGTAAGAGAATTAATAATCAGGGATATGACATTATGGGTAAAGTTAGTCATGGAAGACATCTTGGTGGAAGTGAGCCTTGAGCTCAGTTTAACTGAAAAGTAGATTATGGGCTGTAATAGAAGAACAGGGCAGTAGGAATCATATGCAGAAATCACAGAGAAGTAGTAAAACCTGATGGCTGAACAATATTCATCTTCATTTTTAATGGCAGAACAAAAATTATTCCCATCTCAGTATTCATAACATTATTTCTCACCAAATTCTGTTGTTCTGATCTATTAATTGGAGGTTTGATTAAACAGTAGAAGTATTTAAATTTAAAGAACCAAGGCTAGTTCATTACTCAGTTGGGTGGATCATGCATCTCTCAACGGGGTTACAGAAAAGCCTGTTCTCATTCCAGTCTTCTTTGTCCCCATATCCAATATGTAGAAGCTTCACCATCCATCTCCCACCCGGAGTTGCTACATAAGAAAATGGTTTTGTATTTAGATGCTTGATTTAAAAATGCCTTTACAGTTACTAAAGTATGATCAAGCTTAGGGATGTGTGTGAAGATGAAATCGTGGTAAAGTTGTGAACTAGGTAAGATGTATCATTACGTTTTTTTATATAACATTAACTTTCCTTGTAGCCTGAATTTCATCATGCCCAATCTGTCTTCATCGATATTTCCAGAGCACCTGCTACAAGTGAGGCTCTAAGATGAGCTCTGAGAAGCCAAAGATACATGTCCTATAACTTTAAAGTCTCACCTAAGGTCTAGCTAAGAGATAAGACTTGAAGGGCGGTAGGTGCTTCAGGATTTCTAGAAGCAGACCCAGGAGAAAGTTAATTTCTCTTTTTTATGTTTAGGACTGGTGTTTGCCTTTACGGTGCTATTTCAAAGGGACAATCAATGCTCGGATGAATAGTAACTGCTGTGCCTACCACTTCTACCAATAAAATAACTATAGAGCCACCTGAATGTTCAGCTTCTGAAAGTGCTCATCGGAGAGTCATCCCCACAGAAAAAAAAGGATCTTTATGTTCTATCAGTTTGGAAATAAATTTACTGTACTAGGATATTAGGCATAAGAAATGGAGCTTTTCTTTTATCCTTATATTTTTATTTCAAGTAAGTTTCTTAGATCTCCCTTGACATTTACTTTGTGCCACTTGAACCTTATTCTGGAATATAGACATAGACTAGACCAAAAATATAATTTTTTTAAATGAATACTCTGATAGAATTCTGAAGTGGTAAAGATTTTTAATAATATGTTAGGTTTTTTTTTTTCTCTGCTACCTGATGTCTGATGCTCTAAGTTTTATTTTCTTGACGTTTATTACCGTAAGTTTGATTCTATAAAATGGAAGGCAAAGGACGGAGGCACTAAATTAGGCTTTGAAAATTCTTTTAACTGCTTAACAAGTTTATCAGATACTTCTACTTCAGTGATTTTTAGGGGGACTTCCAAATGTGACCACTAATATTTTATTCAAAGACTTCGTTTGGTGACAACTTAGCACCATATTCCTTTTTAATTATGACAGAATAGTTAACACATATAAAAATTTCCCTCAAACTATGTCCTATATCCTGTACACTAAAAACAGCACTTTTGGTCCAAGTATTTCACAACGTGAAGAACAAATTCTATTGCTATACAAGAGCCTGAGAAATCCTATGCATATGCCAACTCCCCGGTTTGGTGGAGGAGGGGGCGTTGTACCAGAGTGGTTGAAATTCAATAGATTTTAGTCAAAGATTTATTAAGAAAGTAAAATCCAGCTGTTTTTCCCGTGCTCTTGATAATCTGTCAATGTCGATCCTTGTCTCGATGGTCTCTCTGTGGGTTCCCTTATATGGTCGTGAGGCACGGTTTGCCTCTATTAGCCCCCTGTGAGCAGGGAGAATGAATGTGCACATTTTACTGAACATGAGTGGCTCCTTCCGCCCTCTGCGTGGGGATCAAGACTATTTTTTTCATTGGGAAGTCAGACAATGCGACTAAGCCCCACTGGCATAGACCTCTGTAAGTCCCTATTGGCATTAAACCAGAAAGAAAAATGGGTAGAAAGAAAATAAGAGTAAAAAGGAGGAGCGCAAGAGGAGGTGAAATCAGAGGAAAGGAGCTCAAGCTGGAGGAAGATGAATCAGGGGTTATTCTTTCAACTGAGCGAGGCAAGTAAATGGGACTAAGTACTGTCTTTCTGGGCTTACCTAGAATTTACAAGACACAAAATGACACAGAAAGGCAGTAGGTCAGCATTGTCTGCAAATGTTTAGGCAGCTGAGGTAATTATTTGATTACTCTATCTTGAATAAAGAAATCATCAACTTAGTTCCAAAATGGCTTTCCCCCCACCCAAAAAAACTGAATAAATGTAACGCAGGTTTACAAATAGAGATTCTGAAGCAATGAACATTTAAAAATGACTTCTGAATCATCACGACATTTTTAAGTAATTAAGTCGTTTGTTAATAAAACGCACTTGTTCTAGTTTACCATCAACTTCAAAGCCAGCTTGGAATCTGAGGCAAGCATTAACTCAAGTATATTTCATCAAAGACTAGTTCCAGATACTCTAAAAAAAAATTAGCAATGCTTGTTTTTCCAATCAGTTCTGTCTGCATATCACTTTGGAAATTGCTGCTTGAGATAATCAAGTTGTGTGTGATGTAAAACACCCAGTAAATTTTAGTTAAGAGACTATTACGCTGATAAAATTAATATCTCATTTCTTACCCCAGGTTTTCTAGATAAATTAGTGTTTCTACAGGTAATTGTGTAGCATTGATAAGGATGCCTCTTATCCACTTAAAGGTCTTAAAGGATTTGAAGAGTGTTTTATTGCATTTCATGATGTTTGATTTCATATTCAAGGTATTTTGCACTGTATTACAAATTGCAGAGGCTGTGTTGTATTAAAATAAAATGGTTTTACTATATTGCTGCACAATAGAAGAAGCGATTTAGTTAATTCTCAAGCTCTTTGAGTTTTTGGTTCAGACAGACCTCATGGTACTTGGAAAACCTACTGAGCACATTTGTTATACCCTGTGGCAGGCCTTGATTGGGAAGAGAAGACTATATTGACCTTATGTAGAGATGCAATGATCAAAAATTAATTGTTAAAATTATTAGGGGAAAAAAGCAGTGAATAAAGTAAGGCAATCATATATACAGTTTACAATTTCTCAATTGGAATTTTGAGAAGTGTTATATAGGGGGAAAAGTTTGGTAGTTAGTAGGAGAGAAGACCCTGTAAGGAGGTTGGGGATAACCTGTGTGTGGTAAACAAAAGAAAACAGAACAAAACAAAACAAAACTCTAGAAGAAACAGAAGGAAGATGATGACTCAGAAAAAATACGGTAAGTTCTCTCTGGCAAAAACTGATCAGTTAGTGTGAGGCTCTGGACCTGAGAGAAGGAGAGAGGTTGGCACCTTGCTGAGTTTGGTCAAGGGTTTCTGAGGAGTTTCTGAGTGGGCAATCAAGAACCCAACTGTGCCCACTCCTTACCCAAGCATTCAGTGAATGAAAGGTCACCTGGGGAAACCACAGCTGGAATGGAAAGAATCTTCCCCTGTAGCTTTCCTGAGCTAGCTGAAGCGCACTCAAAGAAGCTGGAGACTTGGGGTGTGAAGGTCCCCATTTAATGTGACAGTCGATGAGCTCATATTGCTTTATGTTACTTTGTGTTAATTAATCTCAACCAAACTGCGCCAAGAGCACTTGTAAGATTTGATGGGTGAGGAAAGACCACTGTTTGATTCAAACCAAGAGGGTAGTTAGTAAGTCTTACTTAGGATCTTTTCTGATGCTAAGAATTGACACTGGAGTTTATATAGATAGATTTTGGAAAATATATGGTCTTCCAACTATTCCTCACATGAATTTCATTTTGGGAGGTGGGGACCAAAAGAGTATTACAATATGTATATTTTGAATTCTAACTTTATTTTACTCTTTTGATATCCCTTCTAGGAGAAGTCATAGACAGGAGCGGTTTCTAGGACTTACATCTCTTCCAATTAGGTCCTCTTGGTTTTCCACAATTCCCCAAGGGGCGATGCCTATGGTACATATCTTCCCTCGAGACTTAGATGCATGGTCCTTTAAGGCGTCTCCAACATGGCGTATAACACCTAAGAGGAAAAAGAAGTATTACCCTTTCTTTTAAAGCAATTACTCTCCATTGTTCTAAAGGAAATTATGATAAATGTGTCTCGCAAAGTTAAATGCACTGAATATAAAATTTTGACACATTTCTACATAAATGTCCAGAAGAGAACATAAACTTGTGGCTCTGATGTCAGATACATTTGTGGAACTTGTATATGAACTCTGGCAATGCATTTCTCATTCAACTTTAATTTTTTTCCTAAGAACAAAATTAAAAAGCATCCAATCTTTTAAAAAACAAAACAAAACAAATACAAGTCTTTAAACTTAGGGAATCTTTTTCTTGTACTATAAATATAATGAGATTCATATGGCTGGGAACGAATACCATGAGTATATCCTATAAAAAGCACCATGTAGAATATTATATGAAACAATACCAGAGTTTGTGTAGGAGTTAGGGTCCTTCAAATAGAGTGGTTACTTAGAACAGTTCTTGTTAACCTCGATTTCATCTTCCCATTTCTTGACACATAATGTGGAGACCCTACTTGTAAAGAAAACCTTGGCATATTCTATGGAAAATTTATGTTGAAAATATATAAATACAGCTTTGTAGCTTCATCATTCTAATTGCTTTCCTCTTCTGTCATGATGGCCTTCCCCATTACCAGGGCCTTCCTCACCATGGTTATAAGTGAAAAGATTCGGTTTATAAGATGGCAGGGAACCTATTGCTTATATTTTAATAAAAATAAACTGCATTTAAAGAAGATGGAATTTCTAATGTATTAACCTCCCTCTCAAGTAATCATTTTTAGAGAAGATGTAAACTACATTCTCTAAGAAAAGTTGTGTCCACTTATCACAATTCCACCCATTCCTCAAGGAAAACGTCACACCTAGTCCATCTCCTATAGGAAAGCTGAGTTGGATTTGATTTTTTTCTCCCTTCGAGCAGCATTGCAGTTTGCGTATCTTGAAATGCTCGGTATGTTCCGTAACATACTCTTCTGTGAGTCACAGTCACATGTGAGGGTAAAGCTCCTTATGTGCAGGTTGGGGGGGGTCAGCATCTTCCTTCAGCTTCACGTGCCTCAGGTGCTAGCACAGAGTAAGGGCTCCAACACTGCACGGAACTGACCAAGCACGGAAAACGCACCAGGCAATTTAATCATGGGAGAGGGGACACATGTGTGAATCATGCCATTCTGAGATATTCACAAGATCAAACAGAAAGACCCTCCTTTTAAAAAAAAAGTCAAATCAAATAGTCTAAATAGCACTAATCCATATTGAGCCATGCTGGCAGTGTTGACAAGAATATCAATTTCACTTGGGAGCTTATCTAGGGATCTTCTAAAATAGAGTAATGGTTAAAAAAAAATACAAGAGTTAAGCTGGGAATATCGGTGTTCATTTTCCCCCCCATTTACATGCAAAACACCTTTCAAGGCCCATCAGGAACAAGTTTACCCTCATGGTATGCCCTCCATCAACCACAATCCCACCACTACCTCTTACCTAATCTGAGACGCCACCATTAGAACCTAACTTGGGTATTGGATTGAACGCTAGCCTGGGGTGAGGCCAAGATGAACTCGGGTTTACAGTATTCATGCTGTAACTTCTTCTTTTGATACTGGGTGCATTTCATAAAAGAAGGAAAGTAATAAAGAACGTTCCAAGTTCCCAGAAACAGAAGACTGTTAAGAGTTTCTTTTGAACCTTTAGAAATCTTTGAGTGGGTCTATAGATGAGGCGCAGGCGATGCCAGGAAAACACAAGAGTGAATGATCACGCGTGAATGAGGCCGCTCCGCTGAATGAAAGCGGGAGCCTAAACCCCGAACAGCCACTGAAAGATAACTGCTCTGTAGATGTTTGATTACTACCAAATAAACAGCAAAGAGCTGACGGAGCAGGTCATTCTAAGATCATTGCAGTTTCCAGACTGAGTCAGGAATTCACAGAACAATGATGAGCCCGGGCGGTCAGCAGAGTTCACGGCTCAAATGCGCCTGTGACGTTGCGAGCTGGATGGTCACAAATTCTAGGTATAGAGGAGAATTTTGAGTGCAGCTCTTGCTCAGATACTACCCAAACTGCACACAAGCGAATACAGTCTTGACACAACATCTTATTTAAAATTATTACTATTACTACTAAATCGGACTGTTCTCCAACTCCAAGTGTGTGCGGGTTGCACAGACTTAGAGCCTCAAACCAAGTTTAAATGAACTTACTGTAGTATTACTTGTGCATTTTCAGTCGGCCCTCCTGACTCAGGCTGGGGAAATACATCAAAGCCATTTACAGGCATCCATTCCATTATCTCGTGCACATTAATAATGTGCTGCATGTAAGCACTGCACTGTAAGTGGCTTTGTGAGAACTGATTTGACAGCCTACCTGTATCACAATATAGAGAAGCTCACTCGGCAGGAGAAAAAAATGTTTGGAATTCAGAGTGTGATGTGTCTTCTATTGGTGCGGGTTGATTTAATAAATTATTTTAAATAATAAACACACAGTACTCCAGACTTCACTGTCACAATTTATGTCCCAGATGTAATGGGCATTTTATGACGATTAAAGCTATTTGCCTCAAACTTAAAATCACTTAAAGATCAGACACAGGGTTTCCAATTTAGAGCAAAGGTTTTTAAAAAAAATTATTGGATGCTTCTCTGGCAACCTGAAGTATTGAAAATATCCTGTGAAATTCCATTAGTCATGTTTACAAATTCTAACAAATTCTGTATAGTCGAGTATTAAACAGCCCAACCTGTTTCTCAGGTGTAAGTAATTCTTCTTGGTGGAGAAGCAAATATGGACACACGGGGATGAGAGATGAGGTGGAGGATACAAATATATTTAGCCTTAGGAGAAAATGGTCTTAGTTACAACATTCTCAAGGCCTTAGGTTGCTTTTCTCTGTCCGACTTCCAATTACCTGTGTTAACCCCTCCTGTGAATATCCACGCTCCGGTTGTCATGGCCGCTTTGATGAGACCCTTCCCAA
This sequence comes from Ursus maritimus, assembly GCF_017311325.1. Lineage (NCBI taxonomy): Eukaryota > Metazoa > Chordata > Mammalia > Carnivora > Ursidae > Ursus > Ursus maritimus. The sequence continues at coordinate 16,876,462 of NW_024426008.1, read as the reverse complement.
AGACTTGTTTGAGTTTTGGCTGGAGTTCAAAGTTCTGCAGGCCCCCGTGCACAGAGATGAGAAGCTTGGGAAGCTCCAGCTGCCATTCCTTGGTCATCAGGTGCAGAAGGAGATCAGGCTTTGTATCGAAGGATACTCGCACGTACTGGAAGAAGAAGGGCCACCGATTAGGGAGACAGGGCAGGGCTGGACAGGCGGGGGCGGGGTGCTTATCTTTACTGATTGCAATGACGTGTGCAGTACTTGGAGAAAACCTCTCGTGTGAAATCTGATTTTTTGAAAAAAGGCAAATCATTTTCTTTCCCAAGAGAGTCTTCATTTGATGAAGGGATTCACCATTTTTAAAGGTTTTCTTGAAATTGTGATTTATCACAAACTTTTAAAATGGCTTGATTTTCTAAAACACGGTGCAAGCACAACTTTTCCCAGTTATACCCACTGGGCCTACACAGAACTGTTTCTGTGACCCTGTCACTTTGAGCGATTTTGAAAAATTCTGCAGTTCTACCTCATGTAATGAGAATTTTAAAACAAAGTAACAGCTGACTATATGTATTTAATCTATAATAACTGCATACCAAATATTTCTTTATCTTTTAAGGAAGACAAGTGACAAAAGGCACGCCAGTCATTCTTGTAGAATAATCGAAAAAATATTAAAGTGTATAGTAGATTTCAAGGTATTAGTAGACGCACCTGGAAATAAGTATACTAAGTATATATAAATGAGATGCTATAAATACATACAATAATAAACATGTGTATAATCATATACGTACTCATTTATAAGTCTCAGTTTAATTATATAACGATTTCCATCTTTAGCTGGAAACAACTGAAATATTGGGCAAATATATCTGAAAGCCTTTTGAAATGCATTGCTGAGTGGGCAGGAAAAGAGCCAATATTCAGATTCCCAAACGAAGTAGAAGCTGGAACCTCAGGAGACAAGGAAGGACCAAAGTAGGCTTCGGACTTGAGGGTTTCTGCTAAACCCTGGCAGATGTGGGCTCCTGCTTTACTGGCTTTATGCAGTATGGACAAGTTTAACGGGGGACCCCATGTAAGCTGGGATCCTTTAAAGGGCTCCATTCTCAAGTGTAAGGAAGAAAAAGATGGGCAAAAGTCTGATGCACAGAAGAGGAGAGCAAGAAGTCTCCCTGCTTCTACCTTGGTTCGGAGCAGTTGGGGAGAAAAAATTCCCCTCTGATTATTTATAAACCAGGGGGCCCTCACAGAGGCTCTGATCCACATTCACACTATCGGTGTGGCTTGAAAAACACCAGCGTATTTGCTTTAAAATGGTTCTGGCTGGGTAGTGGCTCCAGATAATCAGCAGAAGCGAATGCAAAACCTCCGTGGGGGAATAAGTCCTCAATCTGGAGCTCGGAGAGTTTCCGTGGGAAAAGAAACATTTCATAGTAAAAAAGTAAAATCACGTCTTACATAACAGTATGAATGAGAACCAAAAGAAATAACAGGTAGCAGAATAAGATCCTCAAAGATATTGAAATATTCAGAGAATATAAAATAGCTATACTTAATATGTTAAAAACACAAATGAGATTATTGAATGTTCAGTAAGGAACAACAGACGATGGGGAATGACCAATACATCTGAAAAAGAAGCAAAAGCAACATCTAGAAATAAAAATGTAATAATTTAGACGAAAAATACAATAGAAAAATTAAGCTACAGATTAGACACGCTAATGACAAATCCGGAGAAATCGACCAGATGCAGCCCTAGAAAGACAAAGGAATTGAAAACAGAAGCAAAATGAAGACCTTGGAGGAGAAGATATGAATTCTAGATGGAAGTGAAAGAGATAGTGGGCAAGAAGCAATACTTGAACAGATGCTGGCTGGGAATTTCTGAGAAATATTGAAAGATACAGATTCTCAGATCCAGGAATGTCAATGGATCCCAAGCAGGATAAATAAAAACAAACACCACTCAGAGACCCTCCCAGAGAACACCAAAGGGAGGGAAATAAAAAACCTTCAAAAGCTGCTAGAAAATCAGACAAATCACCTACAAAGAAACAGTCATTGTAAGACAGGTCTATTCCTCAACAGCAAAAATGGATGCCACAAGTCAGAGTCTTCAATGTGCCAAGAGGAATTATCTGTCAGTGTAAAATTCTATATTCAGCGCAAATATCTTTCAAAGATGAGAGCAAATTATAGACATTTTCAGACTACCCAAACTGAGAATTTATCTCTAGCAGACTTCCCTGAAGGAAACTTTAAAATATAGATAGCAGGGAGAAATTACATGATCCCAAATGGATGATCTGGGATACAAGAAAGAATCCCTAACAAAGACAGTAGCAAATACACGGTAAATCTAAAAAAGCACTGGGTATAGACTATAAAATGATGATAATATCCAATGCATGGTGGGAAGGGCTAGAACTAAAGCACAGGACAATACAGCATTTAACTGGGTGGAAGTTATCAGCATGAAGGCATTCTGAGTCTGTGTTGTGTGGGAGGGAAGAGAAAGGTACTGATTAACTTTGGAATTTGTTAAGTATTAATGTTGAAGTAGCATAACCACAAATAGAACAGAAGGGCATGGAATCATGCAAACATATGCCTTTGGATGTATAAACAAATAAGGTTATGCAGGAGGTGACTATTTGTTGCAATATTTTTGGATCTAGGAGACCCCGTTGTTGTAAGACCCTCAGAAATGATGTCAATTCTTTTGTTAAAATGCATTTTAAAAATATTTAGCTGAAATGTGAGGCAAAGTAGAAGAAAAAAGGAAAGTAGCTTGACAACATTAACTGCATCACCAAGAAACAGCAAAGAGCTAAAGTTTCCTACATACATGTATCAGAAATTCAAAGAGGTGTTGGAATCTAATAAACTGGTTCTGTATTAAACTATGCAACCACAATCAATTCCAGAACGGAAAGGGTACAGGTTGGCAATTTTAGCTAAGTACATTATGCCAACAGAATTTAACTAGAGCTTACAATACGAGAAGCGGCATATTTTGTGCGCAACCTTTCAGTGCAGAGGGCAAGAACCTTCCGATATGTATCAACAGGAATTTTCAGTAACTGTGCATTTTTGTGCCAGGCAAGGAGCGTTGGGGCTGAAGAGTGGGTATTGCACTGGGAGAAGCAAGCACAGTGTTTCTTAAATAAAGGCTATGTTATTATCTCTTGGTTGTTATATTTATTAGCTCATTGAGTGACTCTAAGAAAAATATCTAGATAATAAATGCTGTAAGATGAAAGAATACAATGTTTTCTGTGCCTGTGCACTGCATCTATGCCACTCAAGTAGTTAAAATTTGGCGGCCCTGCTCAATTGAATTTATGTCATTTTGACTAATTCCAGAAAAGGATATTTAGTAAAATAAATTAGAGCTGGGACTCCCAAGGCTTCCAAACTATACAAACCAAAAATGCTTAGTGTGGGAGATGGAAAAGAAAAAATTGTTTTTTAAGTTACTGTCCTCTTATACCTTAAGTTACCCTCTTATACCTTCAAAAAAGAAAAAAAGAACCCCAGGAAAATGACCGAAAAAAAATCTACTGAATGTATTAAAATGCCTTTTGAAGCAGCCTAATCTTCTTCCTAGTTGAGAGAAGCTTGCTCATGATCACAGAACTCTTGTTACTGAGTGCTCTAGTAGGGAATGAATAACCTTGGATCACCTTGGCCCCAGCTCTGCCTTACAGATAGGGAAACAGAGGCACTTGCTGTCTGGTCTGTGTTAAGGTCACATTGCTGGTGGGCCCTCTTCATATATTTCTTTCTGCTCTTAGTTTCTTAACTCTACTGAGAACCCCTTTCCCCAAACCCCAAACCAAGACTGTTTTGTATTTACTGTGCCCCAGCACATACATTACCATGACTCCTCCCAGTAATGAGAAGGTTGGTATCATCCACATTTCACTGCTGGGGGACAGAAAGGATCCATCAGGTTCTCAAGTTCAACTGATAGTGGTAATGACAGGATCCATAGCCTAGTTTTGCTGACTGCAGAGTCCTTGCTCTTGACCTCAAAGTAAAAATGCCCCTCTCTTCTCCTTTTCTTTCACCTACAAGCAGTCTCAAAGTTCTAATGATCCATTTCTGAAAAGAGTGTTCTCAACCAGGCTTTTCAGTTGCCACTTTAGGAAAAAATTCTCCTTACTAGGATGTCAGTTTGGATTATGGCAACAGCCTCCAAAAGGCTTCTCAACTCCCTGCCCTCAGCAAGACACCAACAGACAGAGTTATTTCCCCAATTTCTTTTTGATCTCGCTATTTCTCAGTTCAAAGTGTTACATTATATGTAAACTCTCATTCTGCCTGTCCTGGTCCTCCCCACTTTGGCTTGACCCCACCTAGAGGTGTTTCCCCACTTGTCTCTGCATTTGGCTAATGCTGTTCCCTAAGTCCTAGACCACCCAGTTTCTCCCTTTCTCATCTACAGAAATCATTCTTATCTATCGAAGGCTTTTGCTGACTTTTCCTGACAAAGCAAGCTCATATCGACGCAGCATTACTCCCAACCTAAGCCAGCTGGATTTTTTTTTCCTGGTTGTTTCTTGCACTTGTCAGTTTTACCTGCCCATGTTGCAGGATCTTTGAGGGCAGGGACCATGTTGACCTGACCGTGATTTTTGATAAAACTTTCATATTGGCTATGAAGTAGTCAATCTTGGAAATGGAAGGGAACTTAGAAGTATCTTAGGAGGGGCGCCTGGGTGGCTCAGTCGTTAAGCATCTGCCTTCGGCTCAGGGCATAATCCCAGGGTCCTGAGATCTTGCTTCTTCCTTTCCCTCTCCCACTTCCCCTGCTTGTGTTCCCTCTCTCGCTGGCTGTCTCTCTCTCTCTGCCAAATAAATAAATAACATCTTAAAAAAAAAAAAGTATCTTAGGAATCATGGGAACTAGAAATCATCGAGTTCAGTTGTTCTGCTTTAGGAAGGACAAGGAGAGCCAGGACAAGTGAGTACCTGGGACCTCCGAGCTAGCTGTCTAATAATCAACCACTCATCTAGTTCATTATTAAAGCAACAGCTGCACTGAAAACTCTCAGTGGAGCTGTGCTTCTCACAATTTAATGTGCATAACTCACCCGGGGACCCTGTCAAAAATGCAGATTCTGATCCAGTAGGTCTGGGGTGGGGACTGTGGTTTTGTGTTTCTGACTAGCTCTCCAGGGACCGCATGAGAAACAAGGATTACAACTCTTCCCCAGACCAAAGATTCTAAGTGGTGTCTTGTGTTTCTCATTGGGCCAAAGGATAGAAAGAACACTCAATATTTTATATGAAACTCACAGAGAGGAATGCGGGAGATACTGGAGAAATTGCTCGGGCTACAATAAATAAGAAAACACAGCCATTTTCAGCTACCCAAATTATCTCCAATGACCTAATCCCTGGAGAACAAAAGGCAAGATTTTTTTTAAAGGAAGAATTTAAATGAATCCATTAATTGTTTTTGTCATTGTTATGGTTTAGTAACTCAAATGATTTGGGGGGGGTAAGAGGCTAATTAAAACAAAGGGATAAAATGACACTTGATGATGATCCGAAGATGTCAATTTTTAAATGATATTCTTATACCCATAAAAAGCAGGGTAGTCGGGGAACTCTCCAGGTGCTTGTAATATAACAGCTAACTCATGTGCTGAATCAGCAGCTTTGAGGTCATTAATGGCTGTCCCCAGAGCAATTAATAAGTGGTCAATGTGACTTGAAAGTAGGAGCTATTTTGGTTGACAAGATAAGCAATTTTGACTGTCTGCCTGTGAGCACATTGATTGCTAAGGGATCACCTCACAAATAACAAGAAATCTTCCAGGTGGGTATACTACATTTTGTCACCTGGGCAGTACTCTGATGTGGTGAGATGAGCTTCCATTTATAGATTTTCCAGTCAAGAGCAGCATCACACTCTAGCACCAGGCACAGGCACTGTTAAGTCATTCGGCCAATTTGCGAACCTTCTCTTGTGAAATGGGGGTGATCCTGACCACCTCACAGGACACTGTGAGGACTAAATTGTGGAAAATCACCTGGTATGGCAGAAAAACCAATAAACGAAAATGGAATGAAGGTCACAAACACTCACCTTATAATTGACTTCTGTGTACAACAGGATCCCCATAACTTGCCTTTAACTCTTGAGCAAGTATGTTAAAGGAGCACTCTGTTTCTCAACTCTGAGTTATCTGGGGGAGTGACTGGTGCAGGTGTTTATCTATATAAAAGTACCTGTCGAGAGTGAAAATGCTACCTTTGCTCTGGGCTGCCTAACCCATCCTTTGCCCACATGCCCTTACTGCCTCAATTTATAATTTCTAGAGAATAACTGAGCTCAAATAAGTTGCTCATGCCCAGAATAATCTTCTCCTTTTCCTTTCTATCATTAGCGCCCCTGCCTGGTAGTGGAAGGCCTGTGTGATGAGCTAATGACATCCAGAACAGCACTTCAGGAATGTTCTATATGAAATAGGGGTTCACTCTGGTTGAAATTGTCCTATTGGATCTGTTCTTAGGTGCTTTGGAGGCCAATGCATACAGCATGATTTTCACAAAGGACACACATTTTGAATTCACACCACAATTACAAGTTAAATTTTGTGAGACTCTGATAGAAAACTAGGGATTTCTTTTGCTCGAATGGCACAGGGCTTTGGTAGCTGAAGCTTGAGTTTTTGTTCTGCCTGATGCTAAAGGTCTTTCTGTGTAGCAGGTGACTTCACCAAAGTTTTTTTCTAAAGCCACTCTTACTGCTTTGTCATTAGAAATGTTACCTGGACTTGACTTTACCCATGGCCTCACTCTGTACTGAAACTGGAGGTTACAAGTGTGTCAGAGACTACACAATATCGTTCTGCCTTTATAACACCCAGGGTGGGCAAAGGCTGGGTGTGTGTCGTGTGTGTGTGTGTGTGTGTGTGTGTGTGTGTGTGTGAGGGATAGTCATTACTACTTAGAACAGGCTGGGGCTATTTAATTAAAATATAATAAAAATTCTGGACTGGATTAGAATTCTGAACTTGAAAGTTGGTGGAATAATTTGGCTCTGAAAATGAATGAGTCACCTCATTAGCCCTAAATTTTTACCCTGGTAACTTTGCCCAGCTTTTTAAAAGAAAATGTAAAATAACTGCAGTATGATAAATCTGGCTACACTCCTGGAAACGGTAAATCCTCTTCTTAATACTGTAAAGCCATCTTTAATTCTGGGAAATTATCAATTGGTATTTGTAAGTAGTGCTTGTTCGGAGTCATGGTAATACCACTGCTAACTCTATTTGAACACTTATTTTGAATGCTTTTCTTCCAAGGCTGTAGGGGGACATTTGGCCCATTTTCCTTTCTGTTGAGAAATGTGATAAGCATCATTTCACTTTTTAAATTCTTCGTAGCCACATTTTTAAATGAGTACTTTTAATTAAAGCTGTGGCCAAGGACGACACATCATATTAGACTGCTAAGACAATTTTGCTGATGCCAACTTTCTGAGACCCTGGAATTGTTAGTTTTGCAACAAGAGTTTAATACTTATGGTGGTTTTGTGCACGTAAAAGTTCTCCCACACTTGGAGAGCAAATGTGTGGTGTCACTGGTTATCGAATTCCTAGTTTGTTGACCCACAAAACTTTGGAAATGAAAAATGCCATTGTAATTTAGTCTATATTGTTTTTGTGATTCCTCAGCATTAGATAGTAGGTACAACCAGATGATAGCTGCTGCTGAGAAGTCAAAGCTAAAGGTTTAGAAATATTAAACTCCACTGAGCATATATATAGGTCATACGGGGTACTCTCTGCATTTCCCACCAGAATTATTTAGCATAAAATTTTCTAGAGGCAAAGAGATGGATGGGAATCTTCTAAAGGCAAGATGGCTTTCTTAGAGGAGGGTTGGTTCTTTCCTCCCTTTCCTATCGATCTATGATTGGGACCAGAAGTTTACGTGATAAATTCTTGTTTTATTCTCAGTTTCAGAAAGGCCCCCCAAAGGTACTGCTAATTCAGTGGCCTAAAGACTAAAAGGTAGAAAGTAGAAATCAATGGAACAAATACCAAACCCCTCAAATACCTGACCATGCTTATGTAAAGCTGCTTGGTTACCCAACACCTAGTGATTAGCTATTTTATTTTGTGAAATGGGATTCATTTAATTTCGTATTTGGTATGTGTCAGTCAGTGATGAGTCCCAGATTAAATTTGCATAATTCAAAGACAGACAATTAAAAAAAATTACATTCAATCTCAAAGCGTTTTAAGAGTATAAAACTGTAGATGATGTGTTGCCAAAAGACTCCCCACCCCCTGGAGCGTCCCCCCACCTCAGTCCTCCCGATTCCTTCTCACGCTCCCACTGGCAAAGCTCAGAGAAGAAGGCTTTCATCCCGGAAGACTCAATGGTTAGAGCTTTAAGAGTGACAATGAAGCAGAGGAACAGTTATCTAAATTATACAAAAACTATAATAAGGGGCTCAACCTGATCTAATAAACAGAGTGAATAGCAAGGGAAAAGCTGAAGATAATTATGTGAATGACTTGAGAGGTTTAAATACAAGTCCTTAATTAGGTTATACTTACCTGGTCCTCAAGTCAGCTCAGCATTAATTGGAAGAGATGATTAGTAGCGAATAAGACTCTGTATAATCAAGTCCAGCACTGTCCCCTTTTCTAAAGAACTTATAGCCGTAGCCCCGGATAAAGAAGAGTCTTTGAGAGAGGACCCAATGTCTGCTGTGGGGCCATCTTGCGACTGCTAAGTCCGTTTTAAAAAGCTACCTAGAACTCACTCTAGTAAGACAATGTCTAACCCAGACCCTTAGTATCTCACTATCTTCTTCCTTGCTCCTCATGTTCTGACTTTTATGGGGCACCTGAATGAACTGCCAAGTCCTCCAATAATTGCCCAGCAATGGCATCTGGAGCATGCAATTTGGTAGGATGTGGCTTGGTGCCAAGAAGAGAAAGGAGCGAGGATCCATCACTCACTGCCAGCTACGAGGGTGTCTCCTGCCTGGGTCACAATTTCTTGGCAAAGCGAGAGAGACGCTGGACCCGTTGCTACTGCACTTTCCCAGGCTTGTCGAGCCTGGGAATTGAGGACAGAATACCACAAAGTGCTGGGAAAAGCTCAGAAAATGGTTCTACTAACCTAGGATGTAATTTTACAAAGACCGCCTCCTGCTCGTAGCTTTTGAGTTTAATTAACCTCATCAAATAATAGTAATTTTCTAATTCTACTGCAAAGTTTTCAAAAACCCTTATAAGAGAGCTAGAAATACAATAGTAATTAGCTTCCCTTCCAAACATCTCCTATAGTCTATACCAAGCATACACGACAGAGAGAAACAGAACTGACGGCGAGTCCTGAGGAGCGTGGGTTCAAGAATTATCTTTGTTGTTACATAACCGAGTAACTCTCAGAAAAGAATGTAACTTCTCTGGGCTCCGGTCACCTCATATAAAACAGGTAGAGAGGTTGAGATTATTTAGTACTTTTGAAGCCTGGCTGAACAGAATAACCTGGCTAATTTTTAAAATCCTTAAAATGCCCAGGTTTCATCCCAGAACAGTGAGGGAGACTCTCTGGGAGTGATTCTTGGCCACGGGCAGCTGTAGTATCCCACCGGCCACTGAGATCCTCCAAGCAGAGAACCACTCCAGTGTCTTTGGCCACCAAAGGTCTGCGATGTCATGCTGTACTTCCGACGTGATGACACACCGACATACTGTTTTTGAGCAGATACAGTGCCCACACGGCCCACCACGTTTTCATAAAGATTCTCTTTCCTTCAACTGAACCTTCTACCAAACTCCAGCAGGTTCTGCCTCACGTTATGCTCAGACCATCATGGCATTTTGAAGACCCAAGTGCCTCGTCTTGGGCTTTCTTGAAGGTAAAAATGTTATATATAATTTTTTTAAAGTAATAAGGGTAAAAATTAATCTGCCCTCTAGAGTTTTTTGCCCACTTCGCTAAAAATCATCTCAACTTTCAAACATTCTTGTCAGGAACCGGGATCAAAGACATTAAATTAGTTGATCTGTTCCCTTCAATCCTAGTGAATATTTAACCATGCCTTCCCCATCTGGACACTGACATCCTTTAACAAACAGTAGTTGCTGATTTTTCCCTCCGTCCAAACTGCATGCCAGTTTGCTGGGGAGGGCAAGAAGTAAGGAAGGCCCAGGTTGGCACAAAACCACCATCCCGCCCGATAAAGCCAGACATCTGACCTGTTGTCAGCTCCGCCCCTTGGTCTAGACAGGAGAATCAGAATAATTCAAGGCTAGGTATTCAAAGTGGACAAAATGCTCACTGTCTCTGAATAGCAGGGACCTCGCTCACTAAATATTTGGTAGTACAAAAAAAAAAAAAAGACAGACAGAAAGAAAACTGGTCCTTGTTTGGCTGATTAGACTCTGAAAGAAAGATTTCTCCTCGTAGTGTCTGTTATGAGACTGTGGAGGACATGTGAGACCTAATCTCAGGGCTGGCTTTGTAGTCACACTGCTCAGAAAGGCAGTACTTAGAGATACTTGCTGTCTTGAAATCCTTAACAGTTTTATCCTTGAATCTGTGTTTTGTACATGAAGTATGATGAGACGGTAGAGCATGTCCAGAGGGCTTGGGGCCTCAGCTCACATGGGGTCCACGGTCCCACATCCCACCTCCTCCTGCTGCCTCCCTGGGACAGGGGATCTCAGCCACCCGCTCCCACCTCTGGTGTTCCGGCCAGTGCAGCCTCCACACCCCAATCTCACCTGGGGCAATAACGGGGTTTGTGGTCCATCATCACCCTCCATCCCTGACTGGGACCTAAGTGCAGGAGAGGGGAGGGGCAGGGTTGGGTGTATTCCCTGTAGCATTTCGGGACAGAGCAACAAAGTAGCTATCTCTGCCTTAGGCTGGCTGTACTGCGGTGTGTTTCATTGGTGACTTGGTGGAAATTCTCCCCCCACACCAGATACCGAGCATGTCCCACTACAGAGACAACCATTCCCTGGATTGTTGCCTGTCTACTGTGAGTTGGGGTTGTCAGCTGTGGGAACAGGGAATGGCTTTCCCTGCCCCAGCTGGGGGCCTACTGGGATCTACTAATCACGTAGCTGACCCTTCGTAACCTGATGGTCAACAGATTATTCTGGGTTTCATAGAGCTACGTGGGGCTGGGAAGGGCTATCGAAGTTCGATGTCATATGTATTCACACTTCCAGAGCAGCCTGAAATATTTGCCTCTTCAAGTTTTTCCTCTGCTGCTAAATGTCATAATATACATATATCATATATCACCTGTGTGACATGGGTACAAAGCTTGCGGGCACCATTCAAGCTCCCTGTGACGTCACTTGGGTATACCACTCCACCATGGTCATTGCCTACTAAGCCACTTCCTCATCTGTGGCACTCTTTTTTGGGGGGCACACTTCACTCTCAACATTTTCATAGTCTCATCTCCAATGAAGAACTTTGGCCCTTCATGGATCCATTTCTATCCCTTTGCTTTTTCTTTTCTTTTTCTTCTTTTTTTTTCTTTTCTTTTCACCTTTCCTTTCCTTCTTTTCTTTTCTTTCTCTCTTTTTTTTTTTTTTGCAGCACTTTTCTTAAAGGATGAACTTACGTGACTTATAATTAATGCATGGTTCCAGAGGATCCCCAGTGTATATGGTTCAATCCCATACTGGGAATGGGAATTGTGCGGAGCTGGGGACTTTAATGACTTTGTGTAGGGCAATACATCCCTTGGGTGGTGGATGAGGATACTGCCAAATTTCCATCACCCTTGGTTCTGTACAGGCCAAGACTAACTACCCCCCCTGCTCGTGCCACTTTATTCCCCAGACCTTACTGGGGGCTGCACGTAGCATCCTCTTCTTCCCAATACACTGCTCAAAATTGTTTTTACTCTAATGTAGAACTCAGTATTGATTTTCTTAGGGAAAAACTATGAGAATAGCTCAGTCAGCCATTCGTGGTGAAGAAAATCCTGCAGCAGTAGGGGACGAAAGGGGAGGAGAGAAGAGAGGGGAGAGAGGTGGCTTTTTTGCACATTTTTAGTCTGTGACTAGTGTGAAGTGACTCCCCTTGCATTTTTCAGTATGCTTCTCTAAGCAGAATTTCCTCTCCACACTTGGAAACCTTCGTGGTGTGCCTTAAAGCAGCCACCTCCAACTGCTCCACCCTCAACTAACCCTCTCTGTTACAAGCAGGCTTGTTGAAATATAGCATTTCTAGAATCTCCTGGAAAAAAATCTGTCGGCCAAGTAGGGAGAGGTTCATGATGAAAGCTGAAATTTAGAAGCAACAGCTCTTAGAAGTAAAATTTGTATTATTTCCTAAAGCCTCCGTCCCAAACAAAACGCTTTTCTTATGGAGCACTTCTACTGAGAACGTTATTGAACACAGCTGTTGGAGCAAAAGCACTCACTTTAGGTGGCAAGATCTCTCTTAGAACAGTCTGGGGTGATCATTTCTACCTTGAATTGAAAGAAATGCTAGTTACTAATAGAACAAAACAGAAACCTAAAGGTAAGTTTTTTTTTTCTTTTTTACCAAAGGAAACAGAAAAACATGCCCTAAGGGATGAGACCCAGAGAGCAACATAATAAACAGTGGCTCACTACAGAAAGCCACTTGTTATTATTAGTAGTAACAGTAGTCACTGCGTTCGATAATCATACTAATTATTCAAAAAATCCTGGGAGGAAGCTTTTCTTTCCCCCATTCTATAGAGGAGAGTGGAGCTGCACAGGGCCAAGGTCATCAGAGCCTCTTGCCCAGCCTGGATCTGGCAGAGGTGGGATTAAATCCAAAGGCTCAATCTCCAGCTCTTCACCTCTCCTTTGCAGGACTTGAGAATTTGGGAAGCAACTGAATGGGTTTCTGATTACCATGGCTTTGTTGGAATGGCCACCACCTTGGAACTCAATGGTCCCAAAAGCATCCGTCGGGCTGAGTTGAGTGTGCTTGCTGATGGACCACTTCTCGGACTGGATGTCATTTCGGGAAAGGCGACTTTCATTTTTCTCATTCTGAAGAACGGAGATACTGGGAGTAAGGCCCACATGCTGGCCGATCAGACGCCCACAGCAACACCTGCAACAGAAGAGGTCAGAGTGAATCCCTTGTATCTGCCGTTATTGGAACATCCACTTAAGGCAACCTGCCAGAGAGATCGACACACCATAGCGAGCCGGTCAGCTCTTGGGCAGAACCCCACGAAATGGCTCTTTCAGGCAAACAGTGAACTCAGGATTTACCTGACATACAAATGGTCTTTTCCACCCCTCCCCATTTTCCTTTAGCTGGATAAGCCATCACATGCTTCCTGGCCTTCTCCACCCACCCCTTTCAGACTTGCCATATTGTTCGGGATCGGAACCTGCGGGGGGGGAAAAAAAAGCCCTATCGATTTTTCTACTTCTCACTCCTCCCATCCATTAAATCTTGCATGAAAGCTGCTATGCAGCTTTGAGGGAAGAATATTAGCATGCACATTTAAATAAGGACTCTCACTCATACATGAGTCACAACCTGACTTGTCTTTCCCCAATTGACATTCACTGTCAAATATCCAATTCTGAGAATAAAAACCTACAGCTTAAGTGTTCCCAAAGAAACGACAAAAATATTATTCACAAGATATTTGAAAACAAAAGTCCCTCCTCACATCATGAAAATGTCCTTCATACTTTTCCACTATTGCTATTATAACAATTGGTAATAATACCAACACGTTTCCTTCATACTTTACTTGTACCACTATTATAATTTTTAATAATAATACTTATACATAGTTATCAGTTATTAAATACAAATGATGTCGCATTCATTTTATGAGTAAAATATTGCAGTTTTGAAGGTCAGGAAATTTGCTCAAGGTTACACAGCTGGTCTATATGATTCTACAGTCTGTACTGTAAATTGCTTGGTTATGTTGCCTTTTCATAAAGGTATTTCCAGACATTCATATGCTACCACATCCCAAATGCGTCCGTCCTACCTTATATGCTGTTAATCTTTAAGGCAAATTCAGGGAGGTAAGCATGGTCCTAAAGATAAAGTAAGTAGGATACTAAAAATGTGCTTAGACAGGAATCTGAAGGTCAGCAGTCTAATTAGTAATCTTCTAGGAGTCTTTTATTTAAAAAGCTCTTTTTCATTATAGCTGAGGATGTTGGTACAAACTAAGCATTTTGATGAAATGCTTAAAAGTGAAAATCAGTAACCATACTAAAAATACACATAACCCACTTACAGACAGTGATTAATTCCTTCCCAATGGGGTATCTGTTATTTTGTACAGTCTCTTAAAGAATTAACTGTAGGCATGGCATATTATGGGGTGTATACATGTAAGATTGCTTCAGAAATGCCCAGCAAAGACTAAAAAAAAAAAAAAAAAAAAGGATCTTTGACATTGGTTCCCTTGCAATGGAGAGTGATTACCATTGTAGTTTTGTTCCCGTAATTGCTACGCTGTGTTCTCACTTCATTATAGAAACAGCAAGATTACCTATGGGGGTCTTTGGTGCTGGGTATGATGTGAACACATTCTCTTTTATAAAATGCTCTTTCTATCCAGGATTTCTGAGCCTGAAAAAAAAAAAAAAGAGGAAAGGTGAACATAACCTTCAAGTATTTTTGTCTAGGAAGCAAAATTTATAATCATGTAATAGGCTGGTATCTCATAAACCGAATTGAAATTGTGGTTACTTCACACATAAATGCTGCATGTAACAAAACCAGTTGCTGCCAGAACCCGTTGATTAGTTAATGTTATACTATTGAGTCAAAGAAAATGACCATAATAAAAAAAAAATGTTAGTGATGGAACCATATACGAATTCTTAATGACTTCTGAAGGCAGAAAAACAATGCTATTCACAGAGAAAACGAGAAACACAGAGCAGTATGTGTATATCCCTGTACATAGCAAATATTCAGTGGTGGGAGGAGATATATGTAAACAAGTATGAGGTTCGCATGGCTCACACTTCCATTGATTTCCCTTGTAGAAAGAAAGAGAAACGGATGCCTGGGAGGCTCAGTCCATTGAGCTTCCAGCTCTGGATTTTGGCTCAGTTCATGATCTCAGGGTCATGAGATCAAGCCCCACGTTGGGCTCTGCACTTGTTGAGGAATCTGCTTGAGATTCTCTCTGTCCCCCTCCCCCTGCCCCTCCCTCCACCTCTCTAAAAGGAAAATAAAAAAAGAGAGAAATGGTCAGAGAACTACACAACTCAAGAGCTCTGATCCATCATGCTGCTTTTTCTAAAACCCTAACTAGCAGTGCTCAAACACAGCAGGAAAACAAGGAAATGGAAGCATAAGGAGATAAATGTGCTTGTACCACAGTCCAGAACCTTCACAGGTAATGCTTTTGGAAGGACAGAAGACAGCACTTTTTCTTTCCCTTTCTTTTCTTTTGTAATTCCACACGTCTTTAAGCACGGGAAACACAGCTTCTTAGAATGGGCATTGTTGGGACTGTCTACCAGGAAGTCTGGCCACTGAGATTGGGTTCCCAGCAGGATAAAGGAAGCTCCAGCAAACTGTACCATCTTTGTTCCAAAGTACAGTGTCCATCCCTCGGCCCTTCACCCTTTTCTTTACCAGCTCTTGAAAAAGTAGAGGAGTCTCCCATGAGATCCCGTAAGCTACTCGGAAGATTCCTTTTCTAAGTATTTAAGACAGAAGTTGTTACAGCATCCTGTAAAGTTATTTCCATATGGTATCATCTTTTCTGTAACACAATATCAGGATTAAATTTATACTCTTGAAATATACAGGGCCAAAGGGCAATGTGGCGGTTTACTTGGCCTCAGGGACCAGTGTTAACTGTTAGAAGCCCCCATATGTTGGTCGTAATTGATACTGACTCTGCCAAGGATCCAAACGTCTATATAAACTGTGTGAAGGTCTGGTTTGCTCTCAACCCTTAGCCTCCCATCTCTCTCTCCTCTCTCATGATGGAGTCTACACAAGCAGGCAGCACAGAAGGCAGTAGTTATCTCATGTGACAAAGTACATTGTAAAAGCAGCAACGTGGGGGATGCTGGCCTTTGTCAGTGTTTATGCACTGTCCACACGAAGGGGAGCACCCAGCCTGCCTCCGAGATCCCTCGGTCCAGGTGGCCCTCTGCACCCTTAAACCACAAAGGCAGCATTTGCAGTTGTTTGTCAGCTGGGCATGAAGAAAGCCCCAGTGTCTATTCACAAGATTTTTCTTCTCAAATATATAGAAAAAGCTAGTGGTTGCATCTTTGCAGCAGAAATGAGCTGAGCAGCGTAGATAACCAGGCTTTATCTTTGTGAAAAGCCTGTAAGTTAAACTATTCATAGGCTGTGATTTTTCCTAGACACTGAATACTTTCATTGATAACATCTCTTGGCAGAAAGACGGTAAAAATATTCCTCACTGGACATCTGAAACCAACTTTCCCTACACGTCGGGGAGCAGGAAAGGGAGAATGCACTTTCCTTTCTTCTTTATGGCCCACTTTGGCTAGAATTTAGAAGGATCTTTTGGAGAAGCATCTGCAAATTTTGGGAGTGCCAACCAATACTCCCTGAGAGAAAGAGGGCACAACAGTATCATGGATAGAGGGCGAGGTTTGCCATTAGAAAAAGTGGCATGAGTGGGACTCTATGCCATGGACAAAGTCACATAAATTTTGTGGTCCTCATTTTTTCTCATCTATAAAATGGGTACAGTAATAACAGCTGACACACCAACTTGGTATCATTATTATTTGGGTACCATGTTTCACTTCAAGAAAAGGGACCAGTGCTGGGTTGGTTCTTGTACTAAAAGTTCAGATGCAGGTTGAGATAAGAGCACTATGAACCTGCTGTAACAGACCTGGCCTAGTTTGATTTCTCTTTGTGTTAGGGATGGTAGGCTCTGAGAAGGCCTAGCCGGCCACTAAAAATGGTGTATAGAAAAGTTATTTAACTTCCCTGAGTCTTTTCTATTAACATGAGGATAATCATAACCACCTCGGAACATTGTTGTATTTACCAAAGCACATGATTCAGGGAGAGCACCTGGAACTCAGTAGGTGCTCAATATTTAACATTTACAAAGGGCTCCTCGTGTACCTGGAAATATGACATATATGTTATTATCTTCATGGATCCTCATAAGGACCCCATGAGGGAAGTACTACTATTATATTCATTTTACCATTGAAGAAATTGAGGCAGAGAGATGCAGCAAGTACATTTTATTTTATTTTATTTTTTTAAAGATTTTATTTATTTGACAGAGACAGCCAGCGAGAGAGGGAACACAAGCAGGGGGAGTGGGAGAGGAAGAAGCAGGCTCTTAGCAGAGGAGCCTGATGTGGGGCTCGATCCCAGAATGCTGGGATCATGCCCTGAGCCGAAGGCAGACGCTTAACGACTACGCCACCCAGGTGCCCCAGCAAGTACATTTTAAAGCCAGAGTTTGAACTTGTGCAGTGTGACTAGAGTTCACACTCTTACCCACTCTATTAAACTGTCTTTCCAAATTATATATTATTGATACTAAATACCCTTGATCTGGGCAGTGCCATCTGGGTATGCCTGGGAGTGTCTTGGTTTTTGGACAGAGTTGGACTCCTAGAGGCATGCCTTAGACTCAGTTCATACTTGCATCTTTCCCTCCTCTTTCCCCCTGTCTGTCCCCACATGTAGAGTAATACATACTCTGCTGTTTTTTACCTCTCTCATTAGGATAAAGGATTGGGATGGGACATTAGGAAGACACTGTAATAGGAGCAAGAAGTAAAAGGAGGCAGATCATTATAAGAGCTCTATAAAGAAATGTGATTCCTTCAACAGATGACTGGATTAAGAAGATGTGGTCCACATATACAATGGAATATTACTCAGCCATCAGAAAGAACAATTACCCAACATTTGCAGCAACACGGACAGGACTGGAGGAGATTATGCTAAGTGAAATAAGTCAAGCCGAGAAAGACAATTATCATATGGTTTCACTCATTTATGGAACATAAGAAATAGCAGGAAGATCAGTAGGAGAAGGAAGGGAAGAATGAAGGAGGGGTAAGCAGAAGGGAGAATGAACCATGAGAGACTATGGACTCTGGGAAACAACTGAGGGCTTTAGAGGGGAGGGGGGTGGGGGATTGGGATAGGCCAGTGATGGGTATTAAGGAGGGCACATATTGCATGGTGCACTGGGTGTTATATGCAAACAATGAATCATGGAACACTACCTCAAAAACTAAGGATATACTGTATGGTGACTAACATAACATAATAAAAAATTATTATAAAAAAAAAAAAGAAATGTGATTCCAACAGGATTCCCAACTTGAGAATCTGGGGAACCATGACAGATGAATTAGACTTTCCAAGGACACCTTGATTATTTGTCTCACTCATGGATTCCAGTTTCGACCTGGAAGGCTCTGGAAGTTTTACTCAGAATTACTACATAGAGAGATTGCCAACACGTTAGCTTTTAAAAATAAAGTAACTTGACTTGTTTCAGTTTAGCAACTTAATTACCTTCTTGAAGGTGAAAATCCTACCTCACTGTTAGTGAAAGGGATGAAGATCAATTTCCATTTCTTATTACCAGTAGATTAACCATTTCCCCTGCAAAGGCATGGAAAATTGGGAGGGGGTGGGGAAGGAATGTAGCATTAAAAAAAATCTTCCCAACATTCGTAATTGAACTGAATTCTCTCTGTTTTTGAGAAGAAAAGTATAATATACAAGAGAAAAAGTGCATTTATAACACATGAATAAGAAATCCCACAAAATATCGTGCATAATTGATTATGCTCTACTGTGGTTTTTGCTGTATTGTGCTTTTATTCAGGTCTTCAGTGTGGGTAGATATTAGATTTCAAAATTATTTTCTTGAAGAGGGCAAATTTGATGTATAATCATGGTTTAACTTGTTCCCTAAACTAATTCCCTTTTCTTTTGTCCAACGGCTTTGAACTGCTCTGCGTGAGCTGCATCCTTGGCTTTAATATCCAAGTTAGTTAGCTCAGAACGGCTATCCTTGTTGTTAGAAAGCATGAAATAGTTTTGACATGCCATGCTTCTTACTGACCCTTTAGTTCTCTTCTAATGCAAAACTTCAATGGACGGAATGCCCTAAAATCTTTTCTTTTTAAATATGCTTCGGAAGTCTCGTGTACTCTTAGAAAAGATGGCTTCCATCAGACCTTAGAAAATCACTGTGTACATTCTTTTCTAAAGGTAGAACAGCCACATCCCCATGACCGAGTTCATGAAGGGCTATTTTCTTTCTTGTCTTTCTGCATTATCAGTCATGTGTGATGTGTAATAGGGAAGTGGTTTCAAAGGCTAATAACTAAAGGACATCGTATTGAAAACAAAAGTGAGGACTTTCACATTTTGAACAAAGTACAATAATCTACCCTCAAAGAATAAAGTACTAATTTTGCAAGTAAAATGTACAGTCAACAAAGGATACAAATGATAGAAATAAACAAAATCTGTACATATTGCCTCTAAAAGGAAAAAATATTAGGTTATTTCATTTAGTCAGGTTTCACTTCTTTGTTACCAAGGTTCTGCTACAAACATTAGTTCCCCCAATTACTCTGATGCTTCATACTTCTGACTCCCCACCAGCTACAGCATCAAGAACTTCTCTAGGCAGAAATGGTTTACAAGTACATATATCAACTCTGTACTAAATCTGTCTCCAGAAAGTCTTGGGAAGTGCTACTGCAATCCACCCTTTAGGAACGTAACTTAACAGAACAACAACAATCCAGACCACTAATCACAAGATTAGAGAGAGAAAAAAAGAATCCACTAAATCTATAGAACAATCCGAGTGAAATTTCACCATGTTCCTTATTTTGAGACTCTCCTGTTTCCAATGCACGCTCTGTCCTAATCAGAACAAAGCAGCAAAGAGCCAAAGGTACTGAATGCCTGTGTTCCTTTTGGACTCTAGCCTTCCTTCAGCATCAACCTGGGCATTCCTGTGGTCTTCCTCTAGGTCCCCCAGATCTACTTTTGGGAGGTTGAGCAAGAAGAAAACGAGCCGAAATCATTTTACCTGAGCACTGACTCTGGGTGGTGGCAAAGGCAGTCCCACGAGCAGCTCCTGTTGCTTTCAGTTTGCTGTGTCTGGGGCTGGTCATCCCGTTAATAATGCTCTTATGACCGCCCACTGGAAAAAAAGCCACTTGCCCAGCTCTTCCCCCAAGAGACGTTTCAAGTAAGCAATGAACTTGGGCAGATTAGCCCCTTGGAATGTGCCGCTTTGGGATTAGCCTAAGAATCCCATGGACATTCCCTTGCAGCCCTCAAACCCTGCTTGATTTGAACATCTAATCTGACGCCAGAAGAAAAACAAACCCCCGGAGAGATCGGATTTAAGTGGCACGAGTCCTTACAGGCTCTCCCCCCTTTCCTTTTTCCATTTTCAGAGAGAAGGCTTCTCAGAGTGTGATAAGGTGTTCTGAGTTCTGAAAAGTTCAACTCGGGAAAGCAAACCCTTCTAAGGAAACAGTGTATTAATGTTCCGAGTGGTTCGAACACACAAGGGGCATTGTTCCTTCCTCCCCAGAGAATGGATTCTTTAAAGAGGAACTGTTAACAACTCTGCATGTTTCAGAAAGAATAGTTTGGTCCCGGAACATGAGCCCAAGCAGAATAAAGTTGGACTTTGCCAGTGGCTTTCCACAACTTCTAAAATGTCAATAAATGATAAAACTTGTCTGGTTGCACGTCTCATCCTTGGCCCCTCCCTTGCAATTGCAAACGTGTGATCAGAAACCTACACTCTCCCATTTTCGGCTCCCCCTGAAAAAGAGAGGAGCAGTGAACATTCCAGGATACGGACGCAGACTGAGAGCAGTCACACCAGGGTGACTTTTGACCTGCAGTGGCCCAACTGGGAGCTTCTGGCTCATGCAGAAAGGGCTCTTTCAAACATCACTCGTGGGTGAATCTTTCAGATAACAGTCCTTCTTACCTACGTAAGTGAACAAATTGGGAGAGAAAAGAGCTCCAATTTCAACAAGAATGCTTTGTAAAAAGTAAATATATAAGCATTCCATCTCCAAAGGACTGCTCTCTCCCCACAGACAGAAGTCAGAGCAGAAAGCGGGTATTTATGGCCAACAACCCAGGCTGTAAATCTGTGAGGGCAGTGCCACTTTGATTTTCTTCATTTTTCCTGAAAATACCCAGTAGGTGTTAAGCGAACGCTCACGGGGAGTCATAGTGTGAACTGGAGGACTGATCCCAAACTTCGATGGAATCCTTTGCCTTCTCCTTGCCTCTCTGTTGTTTCCAAGACTGATCTCCTTCAAACTCTGATCGATCATATACTGAGGTTCCCCAGACACAAGAATCACTAAATTGCTCAATGCCCTTCAACCAGGGAAGCAGTACACGCAAGTGGTACAGCAGGCTGAGCTTTCGCATGAAGCTCGTGATGGAGTCCCTGAGCTTGTCCTCAGGAGTCTGGCTACAGAGTGGTATGTCGTGACAGCCTTGATAATGTGCATCCCCTCTTTGCATGCCGTGGGAACACTCCCATGCATTCTAATCTCAGGGAATCACCAGAGATGGGAGCACACAAAGACGTCCATTGCAGCTTTACTGATAATACAGAAAAGTTGGAAATGAAAGTCCATCAACGGGAGGCTAACAAAACTATGGCTGATGCCATTTGATGATGATCAGATTCAAGTTTCAGAAGACTAATTACATAGAGAAATACATATCTTCACATTCTTAAGTGTGAAAAGCAGGCATAAAGTAGTAAGTGAATAGGTAGGAACACACTAAAGTGGAGACTGAGGCTAATTTTTATTTTCTTCCTTTTGTTTTTCTATTTTTTCCTAAGGTTTTTTCTTTTTTTTTCTTCCCGTAACCATATATTTGTAGTCATAAAACTATATTCTTTGTGGTCAGAAGGTTTTCAGATTTTTTTTTCCCCAGCTGGTAAGCTTAAGATAACAGGAAGTCACTGGGGAGAGTAGTTCAGGAAGTGACTTAGGAAGAATACAGTTAAAAGAGAGAGCGCCTAGCTGGCTCAGTCAGTACAGCAAGCAGCCCTTGATCTCCGGGTCATGAGTGTGAGTCCCACACTGGGTGGAGAGATTACTTAAAAAAATAGAGAAGGCTCAGTGGGGAAGATGTGGAAAGAAAATTTCTATCATGTACTGCATGAATCTTCCAGAGTCTGAAGAAGCGGTGGGGGAAGGCAACAGAGAAGAGGAGAAAGCCCAGAAGTAGGAGGGAAAGAAGGGAGAGAAGGAGGAAGGAGAAGAGGAGGAGGACAGCTGATGGGCAGGCAAGCACCTAGAGACACGGGGCTGGTAGGCTGTAGACTATCTTTGTGACTAAATAAATTGGTTACAGATGATCCCGCCGATATAAGAAGTACTTGAAAAATTCATCTTTCTTTAACCTAGTTCCTCACCAGATGCTACTTTAACCCTTCATTTGACTTACTTTAAATCCTGAGTTCACTCATATTCACACCGAGCATTTTAAATACTGCCCCTGTATTTTTCTTAATTCTATTCTCTCTAGTTTTACTCATTTTTCCCCTTTTTGCTTACTTTTCCTTTCTAGAGAGAAATATTTGACGGGGACAAGAATATGAGGCATCTTTCAAGAACCTTATACCAAAGACAAGAATATTATCACCAGAACCATGGACACGTTTGCTGAAGAGACAGGGAGTCCCAGGTAAAGTCCGACAGTGATGCTTTCACATGAGGTCAAGGATGATCTCGAGGACCCTTTGATCTGAGAAGGTAATTAGTTCCAAAGAGCCCTTGTAGCTCTGGGCCACACTGTCCATATGGATCTTTTTAAAATCTTGTGCATCACCCAACAATGCAACTCCTGACAGGATATACTTCCAGCCTGTTTCAGATGTAGTTTAGAGAGAATATAATTTGAATACTAACAAGAGGAAACCACAAGGGGAATGCTGACTGTGGTTCTTCTTTATGTAATGGCAGAGTACCTTACTCTCCTAATTTATCATTAAAGAAAAAAATCACACTTGAGTAGAATATACTAAAAACTTTCCACTGGTACCTAACTCAATTTTAAAAACGGAAATCAGATTTTCTACAAGTAGCAACTAGGTTTTAAGATGGAAAAACGCGTATTTCACTGTTCTAAAGATGTCCAAGGCATTTTTTTTTTCCTGTGATGCCCACATCTGATGACAAGAGCAACAAAGAGCATGATATAAAGGAGAAGTTAGCGAACATTTTCCCTGAAGGGCCAGATGGCAAATCACGTAGGCTCTTTGTGGGCCATATCATCTCTGTCGTACCATTTAACTCCGCTGTCGTAGCGCCACGGTAGCCACAGGCGACACGCGAACCAATGAGCATGGCTCTGTTCCACTAAAAAGCGCAGTGGGCTGGGATTGGTGTGTGCTGGTCAGTCCTTGGTATAGACAAAGGGGGTCTGCGTGATGGGGCTACAGGGGACGGACGGTAGGCCAAAGATCCAGGCTTTCGTGGCACCATTCTTTGCAATTCCTGGCTCTTCCTCAAGTGTGTCAGGCAAGTTCTCACCCAGGTGCCTTTGCTCCTGTTTCTTCTTCCTGGACAGCTCCATCCTCAGATACCCCACAACTTGCTCCCTGAACACATCGGGGACCCCTAAGGGGCATTCCTTGACCAGCGATCTCAAGGCACACTGTGTCTTTCTCACAGCCCTTCACATTACCTGGCGGTATGTCACGTCCTTGCGTCATTATTTGCCTATTGTCTCCGTCTGCCACTAGCACGTGAGTGCTTGAGGGCAGTGATTTTGTTTTGTGATTTGTGTAGCCCCAGCCCCTAGGACTGTGTTTGGGACATCACAGACATGCACAGGGACTTAGGCACATCATTTGACTTACTTGCACATCAGTTCCTCACCTGTAAGATGACAGAAGCAGACAGACCTGTGTTTCCTTTTTTTTCTTTTTTAAAGATTTTATTTATTTATTTGACAGTCAGTGAGAGAGGGAACACAGCAGGGGGAGTGTGAGAGGAAGAAGCAGGCTCCCAGTGGAGGAGCCTGATGTGGGGATTGATCCCAGAACGCTGGGATCACGCCCTGAGCCGAAGGCAGACGCTTAACGACTGTGCCACCCAGGCGCCCTGGACCTGTGTTTTCTAAAGGGGGATTTTAGGGTATGGGCAATTTTTAATAGTTGGGCTTATGTTATAATATACAATTAATGATAACCCTGCAACTTAACAAATGCTATTGCTTGGGGACCTACATTTTCCCTTTTGGAGTCATGAAAAAATATTTAATAAATAAGAGTAAAAATTGTGTGCAGGTAGGAGAAAAATCATGGTGTATCACACAAGTGAGTGAAGGTGGGGAAACACAGGACCAATCCCTCTTAAATGTTCCTTGTTTTTATTCTAATGCTTGAAAAATAAATATATCGTGGGCTCTAATATTCAGAGTTGCGGTTGACTTATAAAGTAAAAAAACAATGCCAGAGAAATATCATAAAGCCAGCTGCCTCCAGAGAATGCTGCCACCAACACGTTCTTCCTAAAATGATCGATTCGACGGCCATCCCTCGGTCAGTTCCCTTCCGTGGCTCCCCATCCCCAGCACCATCAGGTCATTTCAGTATTTAAACCTTTAGGATCTGATCCTGGAGGTATTTTAGGCAAATCTTTCAGTTTCCCTCCAAATCTTTGAACACATTATGCGCCAGTAAACTAAATTATCAATTGTTCCCCTATGCACCAGGCTATTCCAGACTTCTAAGCCTTTGTAGATGCTGTCCCATTTGCCTGGAATGCTAAGTTCCAGCATCTGCACTTGCTAAATGTCTCTTCGTTCTTCCAGACTCTGGACAAAGTACTGTGTTCTCTAAAATGCTTGGCTGGCCACTGCCAGACACAGTGAATCATCACAACTCCTGTTCTACTTCCGTACCTTGCCCATACTTCCATTAGGGGAAAAGTCATACAGGGTTATAATTATTTATTTTCACATGGAAATTTATAATCAACCATTGTCAATACTCAATACCCTGGGTCTGTTACGGCACTGCCTCACCTAGAACATGTCCCTTCTTCCTTCTATTTGTTACCCTGGTTTCTATGGGAGTATGAATTCCTCATTCTTCATAAATCATTTTTAGGGGATAATTCTTTGTGGACTGAAATTATTTGTACAGAAATTCACTTTATAGCCTCTATACTTAAATCATATACACCTTAACACAAAGTTAAATTATATTTTATCACCAAATTGGGAAAAGATTCAGTAAGTTATGCTTTACAATTATAAATGAAACTCATTTTTTATCAATGGGTCAAGCCATGTAAATTATAAGCACATTCAGAACTCTTAGGTAGAGGTAACATGAATAAATATAAGAATGTTAATCTCAAAGGTATTTTCATAAACCATTTAAAAATATATTTCCATGTTTCTTTGGAAAACTGTTTCTTCATCATAAAGCAGCTAATCACTGCTTGGCAGTAACATATATTTGTAAAGAATTCTACAGTTCACGGAATGCTTTCACAAATAGCATTTCATGAAATATTCGCAGTAACTCTGTAAGGCAGGTATTATAAAATTCCATTACCCAAATAAAAAACTGGAGCTTATAGAGGTTATAGCACGTCAAAGTTACACATCAGCCATCAGGCTTAGCTGGATAGGCCCCAAGCCCTTGTGCTTCCTTTCGTTAGGGTACAGAGAACCCTGCATCCCTTTACACTCTGTGACTGGTTTTAGGGGTGCTGAATGATCTTTTTTTTCTTTGTAGTGGAATAAGTGCATTTTAATCATCCTGATCTTAATAAAATATACACACATCATCAAGCCTAACAGACCGCCAAAGCATTGCCTGAGGATGTAGGCCTCTATTTCAAAAGCAACCTAGTTAGAGTCCAGGATTGACCATTTGTTTGAATGTAATAGCTGATTTCATACCTGGTAGCATAAACACTCAAAAGCCACATACATATCTTAGGGACTTTACTGCCTTCATCGACCGAAAAACAGAACCACAGTAGTACCAACGCTATCAAACTGGTGTACATCTTTAAAAGGTAACGGTAGGAGAAACTTCGTCAGAGAAGGAGAAAATGCAAGAAAAAATTATGACCAAAAAAACTATGAGAATGAGGTTTGACCCACTCCACAGGAGCCAGGTAGTTTAAAGCGATGCGTCATTTGTTAGAAATATCTGTGTAATACTATGGGTGCACAACCAGTGATGGGGGACAGGGTGGAGGGTGAGGGGAGGAAGGGTGGGGTGGTGTCTATATTCCTGGAGGCTGACCCCACGGAAGATACTTTATTTTCTGTCGAGTAAATGAGGAGCAGGGGTCAGGTGATGTCGTCCCCTACGCTCTCAATTCTGTTTACCTTTCCCTACTCACTCCTGCACTGCCAGGAGCCAAAGAAAGAGGGTGAGCTGTGAAATGGAAACATTTTGTGTTATGTAGAAATGTGGCATTTATGTGACAAACTGTACCATAGATTCAGAGGCTAATTTCCATTTTGTTTACCTCTCTTGCCCTGGAAGGACCAAGATGTTGAGAAGAGGGTGAGGAGGGATACATAGTTGTATTTGTGGTGGAGTTCCCACATCAGGATTCACTGCTAAGGAAACCAGTGCCCCTTTCCATCTCCCTCTCTCTCTCTCTCTCTACACGAATACATAAAAACTTTAAAATATATAAATATATATTCATATTTCTATATTTCTATTTATATATAATAAATACATAGTAAATTCTATATTGTTACTATTTTTATATTGTACTCATATTTTTGTATTTATTTTTAATTTTACATATTTTATTTCTAAAACATATTTCATAACATATTAAAATATATTTATAACATTATATAACATTTACATATACCTCTAAATATTTGTGTGTGTATATATGTATATACATATATATATATACACACACATATATATACACACATATATATGCATTTTTCAATTGTTTTTAGTTTCTCATCAGTCCTAACTACTTTAGAGTCTTCTGCTTTATCTGAGATACTGATTTATCTTAATCAAGGAGTGATTTCAATTCTCAGGTCAAACTCTGTACCCTCACAAGGGACAGACTTAAATCTGGCTGTGGGATTTTATTTCTGAAACCCGGATTTTCTTTATCCATTCAAAGCTGTTGTAAGGCAGAGCCCGGTGGAAGCCTGACTGGTCAGGAGTCCTGAGATACACATCCTAGTCACGGCTTGTTGACAACTATGCATGTGGCCTTGGGGAAGCGACTTCATCTTGGTGATCTCTTAGGTCACTCCCAGTTCTTAGAGCTGAGGATTCAGGGAATCAGACCCCAACAACTCTGCCCTCATGAGTGTGTACAGGGTATGTGTAGAGGCATTTTGAAAATGAGGGTTTTTTTTTTTCTTTAAATTTTAATTTTTACCAATTCGTAGAACCATTATTCTTTCAATAACAAACAAAAATGTAGCAGAGCACGAGGTTTTGTGCCTACTGAGACAAAGTACATAAGGAGATTTGAATTAATAAATAATCCCTGAAAGAATTCTCACTAGATGCCAACCATTCTTAAGAATGCCCTGGTGTAGCAATCCGGCACACAGGAGAAGTTCTAATTCTGTTTCAACAAGACTCCAAGTATTATTAAGACATTATTACAATTAATTAATAATTTGACATTTCTAAGTTCGGCCATTGAGAGAGTTTTCAAGACCAGAACTTGGTGTTCTCTTGCTCTCCTTCACCACCAAATGATGAATCAAATCCTGGTGATCATTCAGGACAGACTGTGAAGAGACTGCCCATGATTTGTACTTCTTCTTTTTTTTAAAACCTAGCAATCAAGAATTATTTAACTGGAGAGGCTGAGATCGAATCAATCCCATTTTTATCATCAGAAGCAAGTTATAAGCAAACAGGTCCAGCGATGTAAATGTGAAGCTATTCCTATTACTCTCAGGAAATGAAAAATTATTAGATATTAAGTTAATACAGCATAAATGCGTTTCTGTCTGATAGCCATCTTTCTCTGTCAAATTACTAGATTGTTAGATAGGAAATAAAATCATCCACATAAATTCAGCCTCTGGTTCTGTTGTACTAAAGTTTTAAGATGGTTCAAGGTTATTAGGCCCAGCTTCCAGTCCTGTCAATGTCTTCCCTTACATACTCACTACCAACCTAAGTTCTACCTTTTGGATTTATTCTTATCTTAGCATAATCTAAAATCTCTATGGAAGATTTTAGGTCTTGGAAGACGCAGATACATGTTTTAGCTTTCTCTAAATATATTGATTTAAATTTGATGCACACGGAAATGAACACAAATTCAAAAGTAGGCGTAACCACAGTAGGTAATGAGAAATATAGATTTAAGCTCCAATTTGCATTCCATTGAATGGCAACATGATTTTTTTTCTCCTCTATTTTCTTACCACCTCACCTTACTCTAATATGGAGAATTCCATCTTTGTTTTTTTTTTTTTTTAAGATTTTATTTATTTTTTTGAGAGAGAGGGAGAAGCAGAGTCCCCGCTGAGTGGGGAGCCTGATGCGGGGCTTGATCCCAGGACCCTGAGAGCATGACCTGAGCCAAAGGCAGATGCTTAACTGACTGAGCCACCCAGGGGCACTGAGAATTCCCATCTTTGAATGTTTGATATCAAAATGAATTTCTGATAGCACTATTCTTCTGACAGGAGCTATGCTAATAAAGCTATTCAAAAAACATACTGTGATGGCTTCCTAATTTGTCCCCCCCCAGTTCACTGTCCATCCTTGTTCCCTCTTATTTAAGAGATTTTATTTATTTGTTAGAGCAGTTTTAGGTTTGAAGAAAAATTGAACAGAAGTACAGAGAGTTCTCCTATATTCCCTCCCTTTACTCTCCCCATGGTTTCCTTATTTAACGTCTTGCTTTGGTGTGCTACATTTGTTCCAATTTATGAACTGACATTGATACATCTTCATTCAGTAAAATCCACAGATTATCTCAGGGTTCCTGCTTTGTGGCGTACAGTTCTCTGAGTTTTGACAAAAACGCACAGTATCACGACTCTATCATTGTGGTTTTGTATGGAACAGTTTTAGTGATGACCATTTAAAATAATGGATTAGTTGTGGCACCTGGGTGGCTCAGTCGGTTAAGCGTCTGACTCTTGGTTTTGGCTCAGGTCATGATCTCAGGGTCGTGAGATCGAGCCCCACATCAGGCTTTGCGCTAAGCATGGAGCCTGCTTAAGATTCTCTCCCTCTGGGGCGCCTGGGTGGCACAGCGGTTAAGCATCTGCCTTCAGCTCAGGGCGTGATCCCGGCGTTATGAGATCGAGCCCCACGTCAGGCTCCTCCACTGGGAGCCTGCTTCTTCCTCTCCCACTCCCCCTGCTTGTGTTCCCTCTCTCACTGGCTGTCTCTATCTCTGTCAAATAAATAAATAAAATCTTTAAAAAAAAAAAAAAGATTCTCTCCCTCCTTCTGCCCGGCTCCCCTCCCGCCTTCTCTAAAAAAAAAAAAAAAAAGTTAATAAAATAAAATAAATTAGCTCATGGCATTCCATCTTCCTGGTCCCCAAATCGTCCAGTGATTTCTCACTACTTCTAGAAGACAATCTAGATTCCTCAACTGCTCCCAAGCTTTGCATACTTCTCACATCCCAGCTCACTAGCTCCAGCCACATCAACCTTCTTTCAGATCCGCGACTGCTCCAGATAAAGAGAGGAGAGTAAAAATGTCATAATATAAGTTAGTCTTTAATTTGAACACTACCTTTTGAGGAAATATAAACAGATAATATTCATGACCTGCATGGAGGGGGTTGTGGACAATTCAATGTTTCAAATGTAAATTTTCATTATGTAGCAATTCTCTAGAGGTTTATTTAATTCGATAATGTGATCTATCCTAAGATTCCTATTAGCACATGAAAGGTAAGTGTGATAACTATTCTGGAAGTAAAGTCAGGTCATTAATCACTGAGAAATCATGGAGCAGAGACCAAGTATCCTGTTTCACCTACCAACTTAAACTCCAAACCCTAAGTGTGCAAGAGATCTTAAGTCTTTTCTCCAATATTTAGTAAAAAACTAACTTCTTTCTGGTGAATGACGCCTTGTTTCTAGCTCAATATAACTGCAAAGGAAAGTCATAAAACACACACACACACACACACACACACACACACACACTCTCATGTGAAATTCTTGACTCTGGGATGCTATCTCTGTATTAAAATACTGTGTGTGACCATTCACTGTCACTTCGGGTAAAGGCATATAATAGACGGTAGTACTAGTTGACTTTCACACACGCGCGCACACACACACACACACACACACAAAATAATACCATGTTTCTTCTGTTCAAATGTATTTCTTTCTTCCTTTTCCTTTCTGTTTTGAGTACCACATGTCCTACTATGGTGTGCATTACTCTGAAATACTGAGTCTACCCGAGGTCACAGTAAATGTGACGAATGCACAAGAGTCTATGTATTTTGTCCCACTTCAAATCCCAGAGTTAGTTATTTGAAAGTGAATTATTATGAGAGAAGGCATGCATTTCACAAATGTACAAATCCAATACTTCACAAGCGAGAACCAGGTTGAGAAAATATTTCTCTATGCTAACAGTTCTAATGCAGAAGTCTTTAAACAACCATTAAGAATAAAATGTAGAAGCTTAGTTGTGGACTTGCTAATTGTACTTCATTAAAGTTGATGCTGCCTGGAGCCCTGACTCTAACCATTGTGTGGAAAATCTGAAAATGGGCAATCAGGGCTGCATTCGCTTATTTTTAAATTAATTTACATCAGCATTTAAGAGTATCTGTTGAACACGGATCACGTGCAAAACTGCTTTAGTTGCAGAGGAAGTACAAAACTTTACAAAGACCCTGTATCTGCTTTTCCGTTTATATTGTGTGCTACAGCAATGCTTCTCAAGTGATCTGTGCTGAAGGATCATTATTTAAAAAAAAAAAAGTTCAGACCATTACACACTGATCGTTTTGTAAAACGCTGCAAAATGATGCACTTGGACTTTGTGGCAATGGCAAAGTGCTATAGAAATTTCTGGATGTTTATTCTCAGTTTTTGCACTTCTCTTGTCATTCACAAACAGGTTGTGGGCCAGCACATGGACCCTAACTCCAGACCCAATGTGTAGTCCGCAAACCAGCAGCATGGGGTCTTGTTAGAAATGCAGATTCCTAGGCCCCACCCCAGACCTATCTAATCTGCACCCACACTTTGGTAAGATTTCCAGGTGATTCCTTTACATTAAAGCTGGAAAAGCACTGTTCTGAAGGGAAATCAGTAAGATGGACGAAAAGCTACAATAGGTGTGCCGGAATGGCTCCGTTACTTAAGCATCAGACTGTTGGTTTTGGCTCAGGCCATGATCTCAGGGTCCTGAGACTGAGCCCCGTGTGGGCTCCGGGCCCAGGGATGCGTCTGCTTACGATTCTCTCTCTCCCTCTTCCTTTGCCCAGCCTCCCGCTCACGTTCTCTTTCTCTCCTCCAAATAAATAATTTAAAGAAAGAAAGAAAGAAAAGCTACTATTAATAACATAAAATAATAGCAATAGCAGGTTTATAGCCCTTATGGTATGTATACACTGGTCTAATTATGTCCTTATATTAACGAATTGAACCTAACACACCTGTGCAGTAAGTGCTTTTATTGTGCTCATTTTGCAGATAGGGACAATGAGGCAGTAGAAGTCAGGCTTCTTGCTCAATGTCACACAGCTAGGAAGTAGAAAGCAGGCACACGGAATAGCATAAGTGACATAAGAGATGTAGAGACACACTGAGCGGGGATGCTCGGAGGACGGAAGGGTCAGTTTTGGCCAGGAGAGGACCTGGGGCTGGGTCTGGAAGACCGCTGGTGCTCTCAGCATAGAGGAGGCACTTAAATGATTTTTGCTGCATTTCTTTCAATTAATTGACTTTTGTCCTTCAGTATTTCTATAATTTCAGGGAGGTTTCAATTTAATCAGCTGTTCTCAGGCTTTCTACTTCTTAAGATTTAGCTTTAATTTTCCTTTCTTCTCCTCTTGCCATCTCTACAATGGAAAGTGTTTCCTCCCCTGAGCTTCCAAGCACTTTGTCCTTTCCCTGACTGTTAACACTCTCTATCTTTCTTCACGGTTGCAGTTATTCTATATCCCCCTGCTCATTTAGGGCTGGGGCCATATCTACTTACCTTTTCACTCTCTTCCCTAACCTCATACCTAATAGATCCTTAAGAAACATTTGTTAAAATAATGGATAATATTACACAGTTATCAAGAAAAAGATCCATCGATTGTGGATGGATCATGCTTTAAGATATTCACTAATAGAACACCTTGCTCTTCTATCTTCCTAACCTGTTCTGCACCAGTGGAACTGTTGAGCCTTGCAATACTGGGCCAAATGCACCTGTCAGTCCTAAGGCATTGCCATTGACTGGCTGAGTGATTACGCTAGGTCACATGCCCGTGGGTTCCACGCACGCGCGTGCCCGGTGTGCATTCGCGCGTGCACACATACCCAAGCACAGGTTTGTTTTGTTTTCTTATGTTGTTGGAATCTGGCAGACACACTCCCAAGTTCTGCTTTCACCAGTTCTACATTACAGAGAACATGCTGGAAAGCAATGAAAAGAGAGAAATGTATTAAAATCAAATCTCCACCCTTCCTTTCATTGGCATTATAGCTTATTAGCACATTTGAAAGACAGTGGGGTCCATACTATCATTCTGGAATGCCTGGGCCCCCAAATCAATATTTTGGAATCTAAGGAGAAAATCTCAGGGAGGCTTTTGATTGCCATGTTATTTTGAAGGTACACAAAGTCTTTTCTTAGTGTCAGTAGATGTCATCATTTAAATTTAGCTGTTTGTTAAGTAGTGTAATTGCCCATCGATTATGTTTTCCCACTTAATTTAGATCATGTTATATCACTCCTTTGCTCAAAATTTTCAAGTCTTAGAAAATAGAGGCTGGGGCGCCTGGGTGGCACCGCGGTTAAGCGTCTGCCTTCGGCTCAGGGTGTGATCCTGGTGTTCTGGGATCGAGCCCCACATCAGGCTCCTCCGCTATGAGCCTGCTTCTTCCTCTCCCACTCCCCCTGCTTGTGTTCCCTCTCTCACTGGCTGTCTCTATCTCTATCGAATAAATAAATAAAATCTTTAAAAAAAAAAAAAGAAAAAGAAAATAGAGGCTGATGGTAGACAATCCGAAAAATAATTTTAGTCTGTGTCATTCAAAATAACAGAGATCAGGACTTTTATTTCTTAGGTAGCCTTTAAATGAGGGTCCTTGCTAGCTTCTGTTCTAGCCAAGTAGAAAGTTCTGCATTTTCTTTGTTTAAAAAATGACATTGCTCCAAGAGAATCCTAAATGGCTGGATGTGAGCTGGTATTTCCCTATGTGTGGAGTTCTTTGTGCCCTGGACAGGTTTAAATGATAAATTAGTCTATAAGATTGAGGACAAAAATCTTGAAGTGCTTTGTTCAGTTTAATGCTAGGGCTTCTTAGATGCACAAATCCTACCCACATCTGTACTGCTCTGCCCATTACTTAACATTCCAGACTTAACTGATGAGTTCCCCAAGACACTGTTACTACCAAATTGAGCTTTTGTGCCAGACATCAATACAAGTACTTTGGAGAAGAGTGAATGCTAAACCACTCAGAGATTCTGCTCTTACAATCCTCTTACCTGGACTGCTTAGAAAAGAGAGAGAGAGAGAGATGCAATGATAGCCTGCTTGTGTTTCTGATTATGACTGAGGACAAAGCACTCCATTGCCTCTGTTTCTTCCTTTGCAAACCTAAAGCATACTGCCTATCTCTTACTACCTCCCAAGGCCTGTCGTCTGGATTGATAACACGATGACAGCTCTGGATTCTCTGAGTATCATATGAAGACTTGTTAGCTACAGTGCTAGCTTGCTGTATGCAAAATAAAACATTCTGTTAAACTTCCTTTGTATAACAGGTGGCTGAATTGAAGCAGTTTTAAATGACATTCTTATTTGTCTTATACCTAAATGTCAATTTTCTTTGGATTAAAAAGGTACTCTATAAATTAACGTGACTTAAAGAAGCACACACACACACAACCCCATTGGGAATTTTTCTGAGTTTAAGTAACATGGAATTTGATTACACAGTGCATTCTGGGGCTCAGCCACAGCAGGCTGTAGACACCAGGCAGGCTGATTATGACTTAAGCATTGTTTCAATGTGATTTTGCAAAGGATTTCATTTAATGCAGATTAGTAACTTTATTAAGCTGTTGATAATTGAAGCCTCTTAGGTTTGATAAGTACCATCCAGCAAGGTAGATTAGTGGGGTTTAATTTGTTGCTCTCAAATAGCAAACAAAGACTTAGCAGAATAATTACATCTCCTCAGTGGGCTAATAAAAGGCGACATCACAATGGTGTTTTGGGTCATTTCTGCATTTCTGCAATTTCTATTGGAGCCCGGCCTTTAGAGTTCTGTGCATGTCTCTCAGGCGACACCCAACCTAGCACCTGTAAATTACTTCACTTCAAGAGCAATTATAGACATAGTCACATGAAATGAACGCAAATATTCAGAGCAGGCTGTCTTCTACCTCAGTCATAACTTTTCTACTGTTTCCTAAAATTTTTCGTTCATCCCCTTGTCCAGATTGGAAGTCCCTTGAGGGCAGAGGCCAGGTCTCTCCTCCAGTTCCTTAGCAGTGACTACAGAATCTGACTGTTGTGACACTCAGTCTGCCCACCAAACTAAGGAATTGTTTTAAATAATTACAAAGTATGCTTGCAAATAACATTACCACCAAACTTTCAAATTCCAGGAAGTTAGCCTTAGAGGGGGTATCAAGTTGCTGTTTTAGCCAAAAGACTGAGTCAACAGAGGAAGAGATTCTATCAATGAGTGAAATGATGATTTATTATCTGATAGATTCTTGGCCATACAGAGCATTTAGTCTGAGTCAGCTGGTTAAACAAATTAACTTAGTGTGTTAACATGACGCAGCCTGACTTCAGCTGATTTGGTGGCATGCATGAAGAGAAAGAGTCCGTATTGCGCTGGATTGCTGGGGCTACCATATTCTAACGGGGTCACAAACCAGACAGTGAAAACTGCTACACTGGGGGAGCTGACATAAATAACATTTCTTAACAGGAAATGCCAAAGCTGTTTGAAATGGCTGGAAATGAATTCCTAAAGTCAATCTTTTTTTCCTTTTTTCCCCCCTTCTATCCCTGAATATTAGAACATCAGCAAGACTGCAGGTGTGGAGACTCAGGCCTCGGGGACTGATGCTGGATTTTTTCTCCATTGGCTTTTTAGGTAGTTCACCTTTTCAGAGTGACGGCCAAAACCTCAAACTCGGCAAGCAATGCTGAGTATTCTGGGAGATATCACTGTCCTTAAAAGTAATTTTAAACTCAATCCCACTTCCCTGTCTCCCAATACATTCTCTAGATCACATGAGCTCCACACTGAATTATTATAAAGTTCTCCCTTAAAGATTCCACCAAGTGACTTAGCAAGGATGCTTTGCTGCAGGTCATGGAAACGATCCGCTGAGACATTATGATAGCATAAAGAGCAAAGGAGAATGAAACCTGGTTCTGGTCTTTCATGTGAAGGAGTAGTAACTTTTTTCCAGACTGCATACCTTTTAGGCTGTGGACCCATTTCCCAAGGCAACAGCCCTAGACATGTATGTTTCCTAGACCACAGAACAACATAGAACGGTAGCAAACTCCAAAAGGATACATATGTAAGAGTGCTAAAGCCAGGAGTTAGAGTTGAGTATTTATACCAGTATAATTCCTAGAACTCTCAGTCAGCGCCTTTCTATCCACATGTGGCCATTTTTATTATGATCCTACCTCCTCGCCCAGCCGCAATGGTCAGAGCAAAACAGACCAGGGGACCAGTGATGGTTCCTGACTGCACAGCAAAAAACTGATAGGTGGGCCACGACCTTTGACTTTCGCATTAGCCCAAGAGAAGCCGGTCACTTGCATTCCTTTTCTTGGAAATTCAAACGTAGAAACTTGGAAAAAATGAGCCAGGAACCATGGGGAACTAATGAAAGGAAGTCTTGAGGGAGAGAAAGTTCCAAACAGGCAACAGCCCCTGTGCCTTAGAAACTGGAGGAGGGGAACACAGGCATCCTCAGAGTCCTCTATAGGACCTAAGGAGTTAGAAGCAGAGATGCTGTGTCTGAGAGAGAAAGCAGGTAGCCTATGGAAGACAGAAAGATGCAGGGCAAAGTCCTGCTCCTTGATCTTTTTTTTCCCATTTCAACTCCAGTCAGTTTCTAAGCTCACAATAATTTCCTCTCTCCTGAAGTGACTTAAGTGTATTCTTACGTGTGCAGCTAGGAAAGATACCAGTAAAATCAAATAAGCCAAAAGACACCAAAAACACCCTTAATTCTTCAGAGGTCACAGATCTAGCTCTCAAGCGCAGCATATTTGGTCTACCGGAGCCCCAGGGTGGAAGAAACTGACATTTGGAGAGTGGGTATGACTTGCTCAAGGTCACACCACTAGCAACTAGCAAAGCCAGGATTCAAGCCAACGATTCTGACCCAGACACATCACACTCCCCCCTCCGTGTGGAAGGCAGAGTTGGCTGGCTTCTAAGATGAGGGCATTTTCCTCTCTGGAAAGGGGCTAATTTGAAGGACAAATACAAAAACGCTGATACATTCTGTGTGTACCAGGGCCAGGATCCGAGTTGTTATTCTGCATTTGGAATTGTAGTGTTCACTCTGACACCCATGGGTCTTGGCTGTCCCAACTTTTCACTTAATGAGACTCATCTAAAGGAACCCGACTTTGAACATCTGGGCAGTTTCTTTCTGGACTGTAGTGGAAAACATAGTTTAGGGATCTCAAGAAATATAGGGACAGATATTTATAGTGAAATCTATCCCCTTTGGGCTCCATCCTTTGCCATTGTTGACAATAAAGGGCTTCCTGGGGTGTCTTTCTGTATTCGGGTGGTTTACGGTGATCTCTTGCAGGGACCGTGCCCAAATGCAAACTCATCAAATTGCTTTCTGACAACTCGTTTTGTATGTTCTTTCTGTATTACAAAAGCTGTGCTGATTCAGTGAGGGCCTTCGGGAAAATACTTATACAAGAAGAAGAAAATACCTATTACCTCTAATCCCGACTCCCACTCAGACAGAACCCTGGTAACATGTTGGCATATGTTCTTGGTAGAAAAGTACAGGAGAGCCCAGAAGTCTACAAGACAAATGTCTAATTTCTCTCTGGGATGCGGTGACCCGGGGAGAGCATGCAGAACTGAATCAACCATTCATCGGAGAATGTGCTGACCACGCATGTGAGGGGCAGGACTAGCGATGGCCCCAGCATGGGACAAAGTGTGCATGTGAAATGTGGCGAAGGTGTGCCTTAATTCAGGAGAGATGTGACATTTACACAAATACCCCCAAACAGCTCCTGTATACAGAAGACACAGCTATACCTTTGTTTTTGCAACACCTTCCCTGTGTTTGCTTTATGTCCCTACTTCACAAGCTGGGGGACATATATTCTAAGTTGAGTGATTAAAAAAAAATCAGGACAATCATAAGCATCTTTGACGTGTTAGAGAACAAGTTTAGGAATCAAGGATTTGAGGGGGATCTCCTGCTGAAAAATTACCCCAGGAGCTTGTGAAAAACGTGCATGCTGGTCCCTGGCTCACGGATTCTGCATCTGTCAGTGAGGTGGGGTCTCCAGCCTCTCGGTTTTTAAATAACAACCACAGGCGATTCTGGGAAGGACTCTCTGAGATAAACTGCTGATGTTTGCTCTCCATCACTGATTGGGGTCTGAGTTTCTGAAAGTTGGCTACTTAGGATTCTTTACAATGCGCCAGCCCCCTGCTGCTGCTTGACTATAGTCTTGTCATCCCGCTCCAACACCGTGACTGGAATTGTCTTGCAAGCCTCTCTGCCCGCAGCCCCTTCTCCCTCTTCCATCCTCCCTGGTACCATAGAAATATCTTCTGAAACCAGAATTTCTCAATCCCGGTACGACTGGCATCAGAGGCTGAATAATTCTTTGTTGTGGGGTACTGTCCTGTCCTTGTAGGGGTTTAGCAACATCCATGGCCTCTGTCCACTAGAAACCAGTAGCATCCCCAACCCCGGTTACAACAACCACAACTGTCTCCAGTCATCACAAAATGTCCCTTTGGGGCAAAATTGACCTTGGTTGAAAACCACAGTTCTTAAACTTAGGAAAGAATGGGCTGGTCTCGCTGTTGTACAGATGTCTTACCATGGCGTTCAAGACCTGTGTGACTTAACTCCAAACCACATTTCCAGCCTTGTCTACCGTTAAACTCCTCGATGACCCTCACTCTTCACCAAACTAGGCCATTCACATCTCTGTACATTTGCTTCTCCTTTTTCTCAGGCCTTGAGTATTCTTTTCTGTTTGCTTTCCCAGGAAAACCTGACTCCTTCAAAGGTTAGCTAAAAATTCATCTTCTCCAAAGTTTTTCTTGATTTTTCCTAATTATTTCAACTCCCTCCTTGTGTACCACACGTTCACTTGCACCTCTAACACAGAACTTACTCAAACTTGTCCTGCAACCAAAGTTTTTCCCATCTCTTTCCCTTGGATTGCAAAGACCAGACCTTATTTCTGTCCAGGTCACTAACACTTAGCATAGGGAAAGCCCAAGTTGGCTCTTAATAGTATCTGTGCGAATAAATAAAAATGTGACATATAAGGCCCATTACAGAAAGTAAACATTTTTTAAAATCCATATATTACAACTGACTCACCAGAAATAATGGAAATAAAATTAAATGTGTGTACTATAGACCTGTAACATTATGCTTAGAGCCAGGGTATTAGCCATCGACATAACAGAACAGTTAAGTGGCATTAAGTCCTTAACTAGTTATGTTAAAACCAGTAAGAACAAGTGACCAAACTACTCATAAGCAGCTTCTATTAAGTAAAACTACACCCCCCCCAAACCAGCCCATAAGTCATGTTCACTTTAGTATTTCTCCTTTCCTTTAATAGATATAAATTATACCTCAAGTCATCTTTGAAAAGCACTAATTCAGGTAGGTGCTGTGTTAGCACCTTTGGTGGAATTGTTACAAAGAGAACTCCCAAGGAGTCCTAGGTTTTAGGAATTACTCTATTATTGGCTTAACAATTGCAGTAATTCACAGCAATTAACTTGTCTACATTTTTTCCCCCCCATTGCCCGTGCCCTTTCTTGCTGTTGCATAACAAATGCATCCGGTCCACACCCACCACCCAGGCTCAGCCTCAGGTCTAACGTGCTTATTTCTACCACCTTAACTACCTGGAATTCAGAGGGAGAGGAAGACCAGTCCCCGCGGGGCGGGGACTACTGAGGAAGAAATGATGGTGGTGGGAGAGGTCCTTTGAGAGTTTTGTTTTCATTTATAAGGTGTCAACATTTATAACTGATAATCTATAGGAAATAAAACCAAAACAAAGGTTAAGAGGACCTTCCTTCCTCATGGAAATCTGTAATTCTGCCTAGAGTTTACCAGTATAGACAGCCTAAGTCCTATGCCATTTGGATTTCTTTAAACACTTCACCGGAGTCTAGCTGGTTGGGCTCCTGCTTAGAAAAGAAAGAGGGCTGAGAACAGGAATTCAGGTGATTTAGTTTAGGTTGGTCCAGGTCTTATTAAGTCCAAATTGTGGCACATCTACATATAGTCTTCTTCCTAACTTCGGTGTTGAAGTTACAAAAGGAAAATGGAAGATGATTTACGTTCTGGAAAGATCTTTGAAGAGCTAATTGTTCACTGACAAAACAATCCCTGACTATATTGTTCCTCATCTGAAGTGCTAATAAAACAGTGGGAAACAATATAAGGATCCTAAGTATAAAAAATGCTTCCTGTTCCATTTTTAAAGAGCATTCTCGAATGGATATATGATGCAAACCTAATAGGTATAATTTGAAGCTATGATAAAAATTTATGTCAATATAAATGCCTTCTTTTGACAAATTATTATAGAAGAGAGTTTCCCTTGATATCTGGAATGACAAGGAAAAACT
The DNA here is from genome assembly GCF_017311325.1 of Ursus maritimus. Classification (NCBI taxonomy): domain Eukaryota; kingdom Metazoa; phylum Chordata; class Mammalia; order Carnivora; family Ursidae; genus Ursus; species Ursus maritimus. Next base: position 16,836,382 of record NW_024426008.1, on the reverse strand, counting down.
CTGTCAGGGAATAAGTGTCCAATTCCTATAGTTATGAGTCTTCTCATGTATGTCACAGGGGAGTGAGGCAGCTCATACAAATCTTGACTTTTCTTGCTGTCTGGTTACCTTGTTTTCCAACGTCCCCTTTTTAAGTTATCAACCCACTGATTTGTTATCACCCGATGCTGGTTTGGTCCATTTTACCTATGTGCCTCAATACACGTATTTAGACTCACATGTGCATGAAGACTTAAACTTGGACTGAGGCAGAGATATTACAAGTGTCTATCAAACACCATGTATCTTTCCCATAACCATCATCCGATGAACAATAATGTCAACAATTGTGCAACTGCAGTATGACAAGTGTGAATGCCCTAATTGGTCAACTGGACCAGAATGATGAGTTGCTTTTTTTTTTTTTTTAAACCAATGTCACTTCTAATCTATTACAACAGTAATGAACAGTCAGGCAGCCTATTTCCCACGGATATCTTCAAAGCTCCACAGATTGCCATTTGAACCATTCTTTAATTGCATTTGGCACAGATTATAGTATGCTCCATAGAACCAAGAAGGCGTATTAACTAGATTTGGCTATCCCGAAGTCACTATAATGATGAGGCTTTCTATGTCCGAAGGAAGCTTAGCTTCAGTCTTTACTATCAACTGTTGTAACCACCTAACACACAGTACTTGCCTGAAAATTTGAATCTTTAAGACAATGTATTCACTCTTTAAGATTTTTTATTGGGTTAATAGGAATTAAGAATATTTTTTGCTTTGGGGTGTGTGTGTGTGTGTGTGTGTGTGTGGTTTGTCCAATCTTGGATACAACATTTTCTGGATAATAAAGATAAAATTGGAAATAGTTGATCCAATAGTATATATACTCCAAGACTTTTCTCAAAAGTTTATCTTTTTATTTGTTAGGGGATTTTGGTTTTGAATTTATTTTGCCACTGACAGACACATATCTTGCTTTCAACTTTGTCTACTGTCTTATCTCCATTGTTAATGTATAATCCATACCATTTTTAAAAATGTCTGTGATAAGTGGGAGGTGTGGCTGTACATATCCTCCTCCTGAGCCAGTGATCATTCCCTAACCATTTCCATCTGGCTACTTTGGCTCAGTAGAGACACTGACTTGACTCCAGGACGTAGAGAATAGCAAGGAGGCATGGCTCCCTTCAGGCTGACCTTTGTCTACGTGAAGAGGTGATGATATACATTTTGGAATGGGAGGTGATGATGTACATTCGGAATAGGTGATAATGTACATTTTACAGCGCTCATTCATAGCGCTTCTGATCAAACATGGGGGATTGAATGTGTGCACTTTTCCTGGATCTTCTCAAATTTTCTCCTAAAATGACAGTTAAGGAACAATAAAAACAAAGCAAAACAAAGGCATATCCTCCAAAGATAAGAGCATGGAGAAGGAGGTGACAATTCATGACGGATGCCAACAACATTTTGAAAGCTTAAAAAGTGGATGAGTGGTAGCCCTGACTGGGATTGTTCCAAGATAAGTGATGGGAAAGCATGGCGTTAGCCAACAAGAAACAGGATGTTTCACTTCGCTGAATCTCAGACAGGCTCAGGGATAGAGGCACCAGGTATTTTTGAAGGCTGAAGAGTGGTTAGTTGTAGGGTCAAACCCATAGGAACAATTGGTTTAGAGTCTTTAAGACAAGCAGCCAAATTTCCTCCTCCATTTCACATAGCCAAGAAAATGACCCTTTTTTACCCAGGTAGGAAGCCGGAAGTTCATTCTTTTGAAAAAGTTGAACCTCAGAGGACTGGGTTCTGAGGCACAGCTGAAAGAAGGCACAAGGGACGAGACTGGAAACAAAAAGATCAAGTGAAAGTCTATAGAAGGGCCACTGAGAGCCCCCAGGTTCCTTGCCTCTCTCAGCTGCTAGAACATGAGCAATGTGGTTGAATGCCTTCCCCACGACCCCCTGTCCGCACCTACCGCACTCTGCACACATCTTCAGGTATGACACTGGAGGACTTTTCTTTGGAAATACTAAAGAGCACCAAACAAGGACCTAATGGTCTGGGCTTTGGAGCTATCCCAACAAAATCTGGGGACCTCAATGAACAGGTCACCAGGCAGTAAGTCCCATCTCAGGACAAAGAATTCCCAGTTTGCAATTTAGTGCCTCATTTTAAGATATAATAATAACCAATGTTTCTGGGACCTGAGGAAAGCCTCTGGCATAAAACACAGAGATCGTTAAAAAAAAAAAGTTTTGAAAAACTATATTTAGAAATTAACTCTTCGTGGGCATAGAGGATTTCCTTTTTTAGTCAATTGGGTAGTGTACATTACCAAAAGTGGAATGAGTCAACAATATTCAATGTTTTTCAGAGTAAGAAGCCCCTATTACAGTAAGAACATGAAAGTAGGCATCTGTAAATTGCTAGGAATATCTAGAAATAGGATAATTCTTCTAGATCAACACTTTCTTCCTTTACGTTGATGGGGTCAGACCCTGAGTTTTATGATTAAAAATAAAGTCAATTTCTGGAATTTTATTATATTCTGGGGAGTACTTTTACCTGACTTACTGACGTTGTACCACTTTTTATTTTTTAAATAATTATCTTGAAAGAAATACTGTGGTTCGATTCAATTTTTGTTACTTCAGTTTTTTCATGCTTTCGGAATTAAAAAAAGTCTCAAATTAATACATTGTTCTTTCTACTTTGGAGTCAAGCTTTATACCTGCCTGTCTGACCTTAAGAAAGAAAGAAAGAAAGAAAGAAAGAAAGAAAGAAAGAAAGAAAGAAAGAAAGAAAGAAAGAAAGAAAAGAAAGAGAAAAGGAGGATTAACAAATTAGCCAATGTGCAAGCATTTATGAAAAACTATCATGTTCAAGGATGGCTAAAACCAGTTATAAGGGAAACTATACTTGAATGCAGTTTAAGGGTTTTCAGTTAAAGAGGCTATTCTAATTCTTAATCAATATGAGATGTAAGTAGTTAATACTGGTAATTATTATTTTAATCATACATATGCCACATGCGGAAAAGGAAATAACTTGAACAATAAAAAAAATACTACAGGTTCCTTGTTGTGTTTGTTACTTACCTGCATATGTCTGGGCACGTCCCTTAATGACAGGACCAAATATGCCTTTAAATAAAAGTGACAAAACATGCCAGCTGCTATAACTACTTATGATATTGTAAACATGCTGCAACATGGGTGGCATTTTATTTTTTAAAAAAGATTTATTTATTTGAGAGAGAGAGAGAGAGAGAGAAAGCACATGAGCAGGGGGAGGGGCAGAGGTAGAAGCAGACTCTCCGTTGAGGGGGGAGCCAGCTGTGGGGCTTGATCTCAGGACCCTGGGATCATGATTTGAGCTGAAGGCACATGCTTTTCAGACTGAGCCACCTGGGCACCCCCATGAGATGGCATTTTAAACAAGCACAAAGCACCATCCCTCCACAGACTGTTCTGCAGAAGAAGCAACACTGAAATCTCTTTCCCCAGAGCACGGTCTCCCACACTGGATGGCTATTATAATATCTAAGTGCAGGTGCTGTCTGAGACAGCAATAACGCATTTGCTCACAAAACTACTCCCCATAAGTCCTCCAAATTGGAAGGCCCACATGATGCACAGATTTGCTTGGTGAGATCACATGGACAGTGCTCAGGGCTGGGGTCAGAGAGCTGGCTTCATCACAAGGAACCTTGGGCAGAAACTAGACTACTCCGAGCCCCAATTTTCTCATGCATAAAAGGGAAGCCCTGTTTGCTTCATAGGGCTTTTGCTAGGCTCAGATGAATACATAATGTGAGTGGGTACTGTACAAGAAACTCTTTCCCTCATGCTTGTACCATAAAGACACAAGTTATAAAGAGATGACTACTAATACAAATAACAGCATAATATAAATATCATGAAGCCCCATGGTGACCATCAACTTTTTAGTTGTAGCTTGATAACTTTGGGATTAAAAATGTACCTCTTAGGGGCGCCTGGGTGGCTTAGCCGTTAAGTGTCTGCCTTCGGCTCAGGTGTGATCCCAGCGTTCTGGGATTGAGCCCCACATCAGGCTCCTCCACTGGGAGCCTGCTTCTTCCTCTCCCACTCCCCCTGCTTGTTTTCCCTCCTTCGCTGACTGCCTCTCTTTCTCTGTCAAATAAGTAAAATCTTAAAAAAAAAAAAAAGTGTACCTCTTAGACCTGGAATGGTTAGGGCTCTGCAGTCTTATTTTTTGGAAAAGGAAAACTGAAATGTATGCACCTAGAGTCATGTTACTGTGGTAGCAAAGTACCCCCCACCCCAAATCCCACACGTGGTCAGATTAAAGGGCTAATGGTAATTAAAGATCGACACAGAGTGAATAAGATTAATATTAGAAAAGGATTACATCAAAAAAGATTTACATCAAAGGATTCTTTCTCTTTTCTCCCAAAGAAAGCCTGGGACACCAAAGAAGTCCTTATGCAAAGCATTTTAAGCCTCTCAGTTATTTTTAAAGAAGTGGGAAAATATGACGAGGTAAGCACAATTTTTTTCGACCGGAAAATAGCAGAAGTTATAATATGCTTAAGGCATTACTCCACATATGGGAAATCATACTATACCGGAAGGCAAATTGGGTCATGGATATCCAGGAACTTGAAAATCTTGTTTGAACGGTTAGAGGAGAGCACGTACAGTAGATAGGATGAAAAGGTGTCTAAAGTCATCTCACCAAATTTCAACACCAACAAGTTTTTTTTTTTTTTAACGTGCTTCTTGTTGAGCTACAAGATGCAAGTTTTCTTATATGGCATCATGTACAAATGCAGAAGACACATGTCTGTGTTTGCACGTACACAGTCATCTAGTTATGACGTGTAGCCAGAGAACTCACACACACACACACACACACACACACACACACACACGTGGAGGATCTGGGTTCTGTGTCCTTTCATCATAAACAACCAGGAATACGATCTAAGACCAAAATAAAAAGATATGCAGACAATTACTAGAGGAAAAATCTGCTTTGCTTTGCTTAAAAGTTGCGAAGTATTTTCCTTACAGATATATTCATGCGCCTAACTTACAAGCAAGGAAAGAATATCACAGCACCAGAATGGCAAAGAACTTTAGAGATCGACGTGCCTAGGAAGGTGCAAGGACCTGGGATTTTTCCTTTCAGAGCTGTTCTGAAGTTCAAATGCAATGTCTGTGAAAACACTTTGGGGACTGTTACATAAGCCAAGAAAAAGGTGCATTTTCAGTGGAGCTGTCCAATGGCTCTGCTGTCTAGGAGCACAGAGAGCCAAATTTAGGACCCAGCCAAGATTTGCCTGGGGTTACGGGGTGAATGGATACCTGGGTGAGAGGGACCATGTGACATCACACGGGCTTTCTGGGACTGCTTTACCCTGGTTTGGCATATTCACTGTTTATATCTCTGTATTTATCAAGGTCTAGCCTTTGGTACAAAGACCAGGGTTACTCTCATCACTTTCTATCAACGAATGTTCCTTGAGCACCTACCATGTCCCAGGCACTGTTTTAGGCACCTAGTTGTACAGTGCTGATCAAGAGTTTTGAAGATGAGAATAAAATACAAGGTTATGTGCACTTGCAAATTCTGTCAAGAATAGAAAATAAGGCACTGGGTGTCTCCAGGGCCCAGATCTCTGTTTGGGCTGTCACAAGAAATTGTCACAGTATTATTAACAATTATGTAACACTTGACAGTTTGCTACATAAACGTTAGTAGTATCATGACAATACCACTTCTTACAACAGACCTTCTTGAGGGCCTGTGTCTCTAAGAAGCTTACATTTTAGTGCACGCTGATTCTAACAGGACCTACTGAAGTACTTGGACACTGCTGCTAGGTCTGTAAATCTGATGTGAGAAAAAGAGCACAGGTTTAAAAGTTGGACAACAGCCAGTTTGAGTGCTGGCTTTACTGGGGCCTGGGGCGAGGACCTGGGAAGATCCTTATCTCTTCAGAGCCTCTATTGAAAACCCGCGGAGATGACAAGGGTCACGATTTATCGGGTGTACTGAACATCCGATGAGATCTTGTCCATGAAAGCACTTGGCAGAGTGTCAAGTACGATATAAACATTAGCAGTGGTATGACCATTCTGTATCCCAGTCCAAACACACATAGATGTGTGCTCAGACGCTGCTGCATTTCATGTTCTTTACAGAATTCTCAAGTGCGCACCACCCTAAATTTTGTTCTTATTTTTCATGCATACTAACTTTTCAGAAGATTTTTTAAATCCTTAAAATTTCCTGCAACTGGGCAGGACTACCCGTCCCATTCCAATGAGGCACATCTATCTACAAAATAGCTTACGTCACTGAAAATCTACAGGAGCATTTTAACTGGCCCAAGCTATGTGAAATGAAACTATGTAACTAATAACTGGATGGAATCCTTTCTTTTCCTTCCCATCTGATATTTTCATTAGAATTACCTAATACAACAAACAGATCAATTAAAGGTGACCTGTGACAACTCCCAATATTTATGATAAGATGAATGGATTACAGAAAATTCCCAGTATTTATAAGTGAAGAAAATTCCTTTAGACAATTTTCTACTTTGTCGTATATTTTAAAACACCGTTTTCAAGGAATTTCCTGTGCTACAAGCCATTTTGAGGGAAATAGCATTGAGAATAGATTGTACAGGTATAGAAGGACCTCAAAAATGAAATGATATTGATAATTTACAAAAAGACACAGACTACCGACTAACCCTCAAAACACCCCCAATACTTAAGGGGTAATTGCGTAAAGGAACACATCTGGAAGAGAGAGCAAATTTGACTAGAGATAGCACAAGTATTAGATAAGCCTTCGGTGCACAGAATGACTCTACAGTCTAGTGGAAAGTGGTGATTTAATCTTACAAATGTAGTTAGCAAAACTGATCACTGGAAGGCTGACACCCTTCAAAATATATTGAGGGTCTGGATGAATTTTCGACTTCAGCTACACATATTGATTATATTAAGCAGATAACTGCCATATCTTTGATTTCTCTTATGAGTTACAGTCACAGAAAATAAAGAACCAGATGCTAGAAGACAAAAGAATTCCAAAGTGAATGCGTATGAATTATTATACAAAAAAAGCAGTAATCAATTTCTGAACGTGTAGAGACAATGAGTACTTTCAATAACAAAAGAAACAAAAAAATACAGCTGTTTAATCATGACTGAGGCTCACTGTACAGTGAGATACTTTAACATTTATTAATAAAAGCCTCAAAGTTCATTGTATATCACTCTTGGATTGGGTTAGGCAGATTTTAATTAAAAGATTACCTCTGACAAATAACAATAGAGAGATTTCAAGGGACTAATCCCTCAACCAAGAGATTTATGTCTTTTTAAAACCAATTTCTCTAGTTTACAGTTTTTTATGTGACAGAGTCGTGGAAAGAATTGCCTCGTACCACAGAGCCCTTTAGAGCAAAGGAGACATTCTGACTCCTCTTTTTGACAGGTGAGAAAACCAAGGTGCACCAGGGATAGTGAGTATCAGGGCTGGAACTAGATCTGGCTTTTCCAACCATTCCTTGTAGAGATCTTTGATTATTTTGGACAGTTGCTCCAAAATGTCTGAAAAAGTCTAGGCTGAAGTTTTGAAGAGGAGATTGTTTTCCCAGAGGCAGTCTCCTAGAAAAAATGATAAAATCTGTAGGTAGATGTCTCCATCTAGGAGAAGGCAGTGATTATAATTAGTGAAGAGAAGAAGCAGAGTATGCTAATGGTTTGTAAAATTAAGCAAACAATGGCTTCTAAATTATGCTGATGACCTAGAAGACAATTCTCTGTACTGCTGTGCACCAGCTCACTGGCCATTAACAGCATCTCGCGTGAAGGGCAAGGAGGGGCAGCCTGATAAATTATAGCAAGGCTCAAGCTGTCTGGGCAATTGTCATTAAACCATAGATAATTAACAGTTCAAGATAAAATAAAGCGCTAACTCCAATTTCTGGAGCTTTGCTAGCTCTGGAGATAGCCCTGCTCGAATGAGATCCCTGACAGGTGCCACCTACTAAGTGACCCATTAGAACAGTCTTTATTTTAGCATTGCGGGAACCTAAACTCTCACTCAGCAACTCACCGGACATTTCAAAGTAAATGTTTTTGAAAGGTGTTCTTGGTTTTTCTCTACTTCTACCAATCTGAAAGTAGACAAAGGATAGCAGAAGCCTGGGATAGAATTTGGGCTGAACGAGTCTCTAGAAGTGAGAACCTTTCCTGGGAATGAAGGTGATCTCTCTTCTTGCCGAGAGAAAGGAGCAAGGCATGGAAGCCTCTATAAAAAGGCTGAGAGACACCTGTGGAACAGGGATGGAAAAGTAATAGAGCAGACAAAGTAGAGAGAGGGAAAGAGCTTCCATTTTCTAAGATAACTCAAACAACTATCCTTTTTTTTTTTTTAATTTATTAATTGATTTGAGAGAGAGAGAGAGAGAATGGGAGAGGGAGAGAACACGAGCCGGGGCGGGGGGAGCAGAGGGAGAAGCAGACTCCCTGTTCAACAAGGAGCCCGATGTGGGACTCGATCCCAGGACTCCGGGATCATGATCTGAGCTGAAGGCAGCCGCTTAACCGACTGAGCCACCGAGGTGCCCCCAAACAACTATCCTTAATTGCAAACCTGCACCACATTTTGTTATAGACTTAAAAGATGACTTGCCATTCCTGCAGATAATCCTACATTTAGAGTTTATGTATGAAAACATGGTCTCTTGGGCAAATCTGACCATACCCTTCAAATAGTTCCTCATTGTCTAAAGGTTTGTGTCCAAACTTCTTATAGCATTCTGAGCCCTGTTCCGTCTCTATCCTTACTCATTTCTTACTCCATCTCCCCCGACACACCTCACACTTGAGCCACGAAACCACATCTGAGATCCTGAGCAGCTTATATCAGTTTATGTTCCTTGGGGTTTTTATACTGTACCCTCCACCCAAACCACCAAAGTTCTTGTCCCCTCCCCTGGTCTCTTGGGGATCTGCTGTTTTGAAAACTCAACTGAATCATGAGGCCATCTATAAAGCTTTTTCTTACCTATATCTGAGGGAGACCTGATCACCCATTCTTTTGTGCCCCAAAGCACCCCACAGATGCCTAGACCATAGTAATGATTACACTTCCTGGCATCTGTTTAACTGTGTGTTTATCTGCACCAGACTGTAAACTCCTCCAGGTTAGCAACCCTCTCTGCTTTATTACCATAGAAATAGTTCTTAGCATTATGCTTGCATAGACAAGTCACTTAATCTTTGAAGAATGAATGAATGAATGGGTCAATTAACCAAACACAGGATAAATGTATACTTGAAGACATTGATCTTAATTATACTATTGTGGCATTATAATTGCTTTAAAGTATCCATAAAGGATGTAAGGACACACACTGTATAAAGTCTCATTATCCTTTCCTTTCTTGGACAAAAGGGACATTTTAGAGAATCTCAGGGTTGAAAATGCCCTTAAAAATAAATTCATCAAAACAGAAAAATCAAGTTCCAACTATGGGAATCATAACTTTAATGGCCTAGATACAATCAAACATGTTAGAGGTCAAGAAATAGCTCTCTAGAAAATCAAGTGAATGAGGTACACGTGTGGGTCATCATTTAGCAACTTCTTGCAGAGATCAAGAAAGCTAAAAGAAAAGAAAAAAATAGTAACAGAGTTTGGAACTTAAGGACACAAATAAGGAATAACAGAAAAAAAATAAATAGACCACAGCATTATAGAAATCCATTATGAAAATTAAAAGAGAATCAAGTAATTAAGTACTTCGCCTCAAAAGGCATATTCTATAACTTACGGCACAAAACTAGGAAGTATCCACAAATATCTTTTATTTCTTTTTTTAAAGATTTATTATTTATTTATTTATTTATTTATTTGAGAGACAGAGAGAGACCAGAGCTAGCAAGAACATGAGTTGGGGGGGATGGGCAGAGGAAGAAGGATGCTCCCCACTGAGCAGGGAGCCTGATGCGGGGCTTGATCCCAGGACCATGGGATCATGACCTGAGCCAAAGGCAGACAGTTAACCGACTGAACCACCCAGGCGCCCCTCCACAAATAACTTTTAATAAGAATCTTTGGTCTTTTCCCAGTTTAAGTGGATGGTTCAATTGGACCAACCTTTACACCTACACTCTTCCCATTTTTCTCCTAGCCAGTTACTACACACCCTGATGGTAGGGCAGGGCGTATGATTCTACCCCAAATCTTGCTGATGGTCCAGACTCATAAGAATGAAAATGACATGAGCAGTGTCAGCCTAGAGGAAGAGTGTGTGTCTGGCCTCAGACACAGCTAGTCACAATACTTTCATGAGGGCAATAGTTTCCTTCTGGGCCAGAGTCACTTTGAACACTTGTTTTTGAGGTTTATACAGAGCTTTCAAAACTGTGTTGTACGACATTTGCAGTGGGATAGAAAGGGCAACTCCCCCCGCCTGCTCCTTTGCTTTCAAGAGAAATTCCTGATTGGTTTGCCTTAACACTGTGCTTTGTTTCAGTGTTATTTATATAGTGCCTTGTTCCAGAAGGAACTGGAACAGCCTGAAATGAAAGGGGTATGGAAAAAAAAGGAAAAAAAGAAGGGGGGACCCAAAATGTAAATAAGAAGTAGGTGAAATTGCATAGGGTAATTACCTACACAGTGGTTATGGGTGTGGCTGTGATCACACAAATTAAAACCAAGGGAAACACCCTTCATCACTAAACTCAGAGGGAACAGTAGATTAATGCCCCCTGAAGCATTTCCAAATAATACAGAGCCAGTTCTTGGAGAGAAAAATCCCCATGAGGTAGTGCCAAGTATTGCCAAGTAACACGGAAGCCCAGACATTCTGGAGGTACATTCCTTAATCTGATGGCTCACCAAGATATTCATTCACCTTTTCTATCTTGGCAAGGTAGGCTAAATGTGACTTTGGTTAGCCACATGTCTATAGTGGTAAACCATTTGATCGAATCTGAAATACACTGTGGAAAAAATATAGTCAGGAATTTTATTTTATATCCAGAAATAAATTCATTAAACAATTACAAAATTTAAGCAGTCAAAAAAAATCGCTTACAATGGGAGGAGCAGAAATATATGCAGCTGTGAACCATCACTAGACTAGGACAACCTAAAGCATTAAAGCTTTGATGTGACTTAATGGCACAAAAGAATAGAGAGAAGGTGAGTTTTGTTTTCAAGTTATTAATTTCCAAATTATTAATAATTGATTAATGTCCCCCGAGGATGACTTCTGATTGAAGGGCACACGAGAGCTCATAGATAAAGGTGTTGTGTAAACTTTCAACCAGCTGATAAATTCCATTATCATCATTATGCATCTACTAAATATTATGCTTGTTGCTACAATTAGGGTAAGAGGATACTGACAGACACCTGCAGCCACATAAAGCAAGCTTTACACACTGACATTCTTGTCCTTTGGCGGCTGGGGTGCAGTCATATAGACATGACAGTCACCACTGAGTATCGTACAGCTGTAATTACATTATGTAACTCTCCTTTTACCAAGCCTGCTTCTCTGCAACATGGCTATGTGATAAGGATCCGAATTCATCACACCTGCAAATGAATGATACATGGCAAAGGCAGGATCAGAAAGTCTGACGTGCAAATAAATAAGCATAATCTTGCAAGGTCGGTCATGACTGCCACTCTGGTTTAGGCAAGTCCCTCATCTCTTCACACTCTGTACTCAGCAAAGCCCTGGTTATTCTTGACCTTATCACACTCAAGATCTGGGATGGCTCATCCCTTTTGTGCTTGACGCTCATTGTACTTATTTAATAAATGCTGATGACTGAATGGGAACCAATTAAGGTTTTGTTACTCTGAAGGCCAAGTATTTTAATTTGGAGGAAGATAAGAGAGGGACACAGATTTCAGATTTTGTACAAGAGACAATTCTTTGCATCTGAATGAGACAAGTTAGGGTCGCTTTGGTTTTCCTCCCAATCTTTCATCTATTATTTGAATAAGAAACATGTTAATTGCTTTTTTTCTTCTTCCAGAGAAGCTACAATGACCTAACACAGGCCATTCACTCAATGTTTCAATTTTTGTGGACACACTCTGCCCCAGGCACCACGCTAGGTGGTGGGGAGCCCCAAGAATGTCACAGTGCTTGATGTCTAATGTGTCCTTGATGAATGAATGAATACATGAATGAGTGAATGACCTCTGACTTGCACATAAGAATGTTTTGGGGAGAAGAAAGTTGTTGGCTTGGATCTCATTAGAATAAGTTACAGAACCCTTTGCAAGAACTCACAGTTGTGCCATAAATAGAGTAACAGAGCCCTGTTCCTTCCTCTGGTTTATAGTCTGGCATAAAGGTTGCCCCAGACACATATGATTCCATGATACAAAGCAAAATGTACTCTGCTGTAAACGTGAAAGAGAAGGCAAAGGGGATGGGGGATGTGAAGATGTTATCCATGTAGATGGCCGGGGGGGAAATTACAGCCAGAGCTCTTTCCCAGGAAAGAATTCAGAAACCAAACCCAGTACAAAGGAAAGATGACTCCGTGTTGGTTTGTACCTTACTGTCCTTTCCTGTGTTGAAACGTTAACATTTTCAGATATAATGGGTCTTTTTTCCAGGTCATGAAGCACAAACAATGTGCCGGAGGCCTGAACAAAGTTGGCTCATCAGCAGGGCTTTGCACTTGAAACAAAGATCAGAGTTTTCCTGGCTATTTAAATGAGAGTTGGGCATTAATACACAGAGAGATGACTGACAAGTTTGGTTGTGGGGATTAGATTCATTGTATGGAAATGCCAAGTTGGCATCCCTACACGAACATTCTCTTAAAGTGTGAATGGTGGCTTCCACCCACCTCCCTAAAAAGTTAATTTCCCTTAAAATACTCTGTTTAAAGTGTTCTTGAGATTTTTTTGTTTGTTTGTTTGTTTGTTTTAGTGGAACTGGGTAAAAAGAAAGGAATCACAATTAGGAGCCAATGTATTTTTTTCTTGACAGGGAAACTGAAAGAAATTTTGTTGAGTTTATTTATCACTAAAAAGTGAAAAAAGCAAAATGCTGACTATAAAACACTAAAAAGTGATTTAAGTTAAATTTCACTGTAGAGTATTATTTCACTTCCTTGGCTAGACTACTAGGATCTAATTCATCATAGTTTTGGTTGTATCCTTTGCAAGTAGAGGGGTTCTCATATATAAGAGGTGTGCAATAAAGGAGTTCATTTAACTGTTGTTTAATTAAGCGTTCATTGTGTGAACATAGGAATAGAAAGGAGAAAATGTTTTCTCTGAGGTACAGAATTGCACAGAATTTGAAGTTGTCATATATTTTTTTTTGTTTATTTGAAATTAACACAAATAAAGATTAATTAGTACAAATAAAGATTCCTTACTTTTCTGGCAAACATGACTATCCATAACACAGCCCCAAGCCATAATATTTGTTAATTTAATACTTGCCTAATAAGAAAAAACTAAGAAAGCTTCTGAGAAGTTACTTCTTTCTAATCAAAGAAGCACAACTTAGATGTTCCTTCTGGGCGCGCTCCTCTAATTCCCTATCTACACCAACAGTGTGTGAATGTGGTTTCCAAGGGCCCAGCAGACTAGAAGCAGACGGGGAGGGGTATGAAGAAGGGGGATAAGCAAGGATCTCAAAGGCAGATAAGAAGTAACTTCAGAAAACAGAGCAACCTGGGGCCACCTAGAGACGAGGTAAAGGGCCAACATATATTAATGGACGTGGAGCAGTGCTGATTTCAGCACAAAATGTCACAAAATGATGCCACTTTCCAGGAAGGACTAAATTGGATTTGGTGTACTGAGTTTGGGAAGACAGGGTGATCATTTAGAATATTTTCTCTTCAAAGGTGTTGAAATAAAGTTTTACTAACTTAATGACACCTTCGAGGAGGAGCGAAGGGGGAAGTCTCTTCACTGAACACTGGTTTCTTTGGATATTAACAAAATCTGAAAGGAGCTTTTCTAAAATTTTTGTTTATATTCCAGAGCCTGAATTTCCTTACGGCTGGTGAAGCTTTTCTTCTCATGATCCCCGAGTCTCATCACATCTGCTTCACTCAGTGTGGTTTAATGAAGCAGGTAAGCAAAAACTCAACTGTTTTGGCAGGTTTCAAGATACGTGGGGGAGACGTCAATAACCCTGAAAAGCCATCTCCTGAGCATCAATAATAAATAGATACAGCTCCTGCCAATCATTAATTATCCTTTTTCCTCCACTAGAATGTCTAGGCCTACAGATGGAATACAGGTCACATTCTGGAGTACTATTTTCAAATCTATGCCTTTCATAGCATGATTCCTGCAAGATGTCACTTAACAGACATCTGTACGTCGGAGATTGTACACACTGTAATCTCCTTCTGGAGATACCCAGTACACATTAACATATTAAAGAGCACAAATATTGCAGTAAAGAAAGCTGTTTAACTTTTAAGTCAACATTTTCAAAACTAATTAAAAGTCCCTCTTCCCTTTATGTAGAGACCAGTACCAACTGTGAACGTCTTGCAGAAGGTACCAAAGTGCCTATGCTAGAATTTTCGCTGTCATTAAAACCAACTGAGGGGAATGGCCTCTATTTAGCTGTAATTATGCCATTTTTCTCAAAAAGTGAATTTGATTACTCTGATGAGTAACCTACCACCGTATAAAGAGACCAAGAGATTTACTGCCATAAACAGATGCAACAACACTTTACAAATACCTGGAAATTAGACATGCAATGAATAACCATTTGTCATCTCTATGGCTAACAAATATGCTCAAGAGATAAACCATTATAAGAATTAAAAGGCAAGTCAGGAGTAGAAGATACTTGCAATATATATAATCAATTAAGAGTTTGTATCAACAAATACAAATCAATAGTCCAGGTCCTCTAAAAAACCATCCTTGAGGGAAAGCTAATGAGAAACTGCTTTACTGGAGCATAAAAAGTCCAGGGCAGCAAGAGTGAGGGAGACAGGGAAGAGAGGTAGGGAAGCGGGAATGGCACATACCTAGCTACCCAGAGCTTGATAAGAAAACATAGCTGACTGCTCAGTCTCCATACAAGACATAGGGACAGGACATAGATACCTAGTTCAGAAGACACAAGGAGGGAAGGGGAAGAACTTGTATGCTGGTTTTCTTCTAGCTCCTATCTCTTATTGTCAAAGTACTCTGCACTAGGGCATTGACTGTTCTACATTCTAGGTTAGGTCACCTGGCCTTTCCAAGTAGCCTCCAGGGAGGTGGTGGGAGAAGTAGACCCTCCATAGTCTTGTAGGTCGGGCTTGGGAGTCAGAAGTGCTGAAGCTCCAGCATGGTGGGCATGAGGAAGACCATGCTAATGACCAGCTCCTTATGCTGGGGGAGCCCTAAGCAGCTTGTGGTGTAGGAAAGGAGGCAACAGCATTGGCCATTTGCGCCATTTGTTCAGCAAGTAGCTAAGGGTTCAAGGGTAGAGGTTAGAAGGACTGAGTTAATTGGTGAGGACACATAAATTGGGTCCAACACACAGTCTAATGAGACGTTGGCAAAGTACTTGATGAGATCCTTTGAAGTAATCCAAATGGCCAATAAACATATCAAAATGTATTTGGCCTCCTTTGTCATCAGGAAAATGAAAATCGAAACCACAAAGATATACTGAAATAGTGGTACATTCCCACCTAAAGGCTATAAGTAAAAAGACCAACAACAAGAAATATTAATGATGATGCAAGAATGAAATTGTTGAATGCTGGGCGGGGCATACATTGCTATAAGTTGGAGTGTAAACTGATAGAACTTCTTTGAATTTTCTACAAATGTTGAATATATGCATTCCCTAGGATCCAGCCATCCTGCTCCTCGGCAAATAGCAACAGGAACACATACACGTATTCAGAAGAAGATGTATAGATGAATGGGTATGGTAACATTAGTTATAGTAGCCTCAAGCTGGAAACAATCCAAATTTCTATTCATTTTAGAAGAGATAAATGAATTGTGGCATGCTCACACAACGAAATACTACGTGGCAGTGAGAAAGAATAAACTCCCCTTACGTGCACGTGTATGGGTGATTCTCATTAACATAATCCTAAGCAGAAATTCTTTTTTTTTTTTTTTAAAGATTTTATTTATTTATTTATTTGACAGAGATAGAGACAGCCAGAGAGAGAGGGAACACAAGCAGGGGGAGTGGGAGAGGAAGAAGCAGGCTCATAGCGGAGGAGCCTGATGTGGGGCTCGATCCCAGAATGCCGGGATCACGCCCTGAGCCAAAGGCAGACGCTTAACCGCTGTGCCACCCAGGCGCCCCCTAAGCAGAAATTCTTATACCAAAGAATACCTTATTCCCTGCATATCTATGTGCAGATTGAAGAAAGATTTTCTGAACTAGGACTCTGAAGAACCTACGCATCTTTCTCTTTGCATGCACTGTGTTGCTTTAGAATAGATTCCTGGCAAAAGGAATTCAATGCTGAATAAACACCACCTCCCCAAATCCTGTCCTCAGCCACACGCACGTGTCCCCATGCATTACGTTTTTAGGGTAGACTTGGACAAACCAGTGCGTTAGGGCTCAAAAACAAGTTCAACTGGTGTGCTGAAAATGCACAGTTCTGTAAATTACCTAAAAATTATTGCATGACGCACCTAAAATGAGTTAATGTTCTGTGAATTACACTTCGATAAGGCTATTCAGAAAAGGAGTTTACGTAACACAAAGTGAGTCTTTACATTTTTGCATCTCTGCGTGTCTTCTGCAGATACTCTTCCTGCTGCTATTTGAAGATACATAATACTTTTCCTTTGGTTACCATGTTTTCTACTCAATCATTGCTTTCAGAACTTACTAAAACTCCTTTTACTTAGCTCGTGGCTAAACCCTCACACACTGATACTCCACTGGTGAGAAAATTTCATTTCAAAAAGTGGTTAAGGGAAACGGCCGGCTCATTTTATTTGATCTCGGTTATTGTTGTGGAGCTAAGTGGTCTCACGCTTGTTTTCCCTCCACGTATTGAGGTTGGATCTCCAAAGAGGTTCTTTTTCAAAAGGAGATTTTGCAGGTAACCAGCAGGTTATACAGAATGTAATATCTGGGTCCTGAGGAAAGAGAAGAGACTCAGTAAGCACGTTGCACAGAAGCTCACCGGCCGTGAGCTCATCTGCTGCAGGGCTCCTGATTGGCTTATCAGAAATCGCGCAGACGCTGAGGGTAAAAGTGATTGGCCTTCCTGACTTTGGCTTCCTAAATGGCGTAGGCTAGCCGACCTATCAGCAACTACAGTGTCTCTCTGGGGACAATTCACTGTAGCCTAAAAATGGCTCGGTTGGTTCATTTCTTTGACAATCTGGGTAAACGAGCTGATGAAAACAAAGCCTAGAAAACCTGAAGGGAAATGCAGCTTAAGCAACTAAACTTTCATTCCCGTGGCATTTCACACTTTTCAGTACATGTTCATATTTACTATTGCAATTATGCAGGTTTGTCCTATGTTAAGATGACGGAAAAGGAACAAAAAGAAGATGAAATGTATTAGGATTACAAGCCAGGGTTTGAGCATCTGCTTCCTAGCCTGCTCCAGGGGGTTTAAACATATTTACATATGTTAAATTAAACATACTGGTTTTTATTTTCTGATAACATTAATTCATGTTAATTGTAGGGCAGTATGGAACAGGTAGAAAATACAAAGAAGGAAAAAAAAGTCATCATCACCTGTCAGTGATAGGAATTGAATCTCTTTTGCCCAAGAGTTTACTGGCACGAAGGGAAAGATGCCTCAGTTCTTGGGGTCATGAGTTAGAAAATCTTTTTTTTTTTCAGTGTGTGCATAGATCTGTATCTCCTATGAGTCCTTCTTGCCAGATGTCAAATCCACTTCCCAAGACCCTGGAGAGCTAGTAAGTCACTGTTTAAGTTTGATACTTCTAACCAGTTAATTGATCAAGCTGGGCTTCGTAATGTACAAGCACAGAAATAACTTGATTTTACTTCTTTCCTTTAAACCAGTGGTTCTCAACGAAGGGTGATTCTCCATCCCAAATCAGAGAACATTTAACAGCCTGGAGACATTTTTGGGTGTCACATCTGGGGGCCAGGGGAGCTGCTGAACATCTTCCAAAAACAGAAATAACCACTCTTGACATTTTGTTGAGTGTCCATTAATATCTTTTTTCCTTCCTTGATTCCGTTTCTTCTTCCTCCCAATATTATAATCACACTGGCCATCTACTTTCATATCCTATTATTTTTTTTACTTATAATCATATTGTGAATATTTCCTTATATCAGGATACTTCAAAACATGATATTTAATGCTGCATAATACTTTTTCATGTGATTTACTTATTCCTTCCTGATAATCATTGTCTTTCCAGTATTTCAACATCAAAAACAATGTTGGTATGAACATTTTTGACCATAAACCTATTTCCATGTCGCTAATGATTTTCTTTGGATGGATTCCTAGAAGTACAATTACTGAGTCAAACTAAATGAATGTTTTTAAAGCTTTTCCTCTTGTTGCCAAATTACTTTTTCAATTAACAGTCTGCCTGGCAGTGTATTAGAGCACTCATCAGGCCCATGCTTTTTCTACTGCATCTTGCTCAGTTAAAATTTGACTAAATGGTAACACTAATACTTATATCTTACAGCTCTAATGTGACATACAGGGTATTAAGCACTTCGGCAACCATTCCCTCAGCTGACTAATGGGAGGTAGGAAGTTTAGGTACCATTTCCCTCCCCGCCCCCCAACACACATAAGGAACTCTTTCTTTCTTTCTTTCTTTCTTTCTTTCTTTCTTTCTTTCTTTCTTTCTTTCATTCATTCATTCATTCATTCATTCATTCATTGGCTTTGCTTTGATTACCACCCCTCCAACAATTTTATAGCCGAGGATGAAGAAGAGGGTTATAACCAGCCTACGACCACACAGCCAGAAGTCCTGGATTTGAACCCAGCTATGCTGATGTCAGAGCCAGAATTCCTAACCCCTATTTACCCTGCATCTCTCCCTCCCAAGGCACTCTTAGTCTGAAGAAGTGATTTCCTCAAGGATATACAGATTTAAAAAAGAAGACAAACTAAGATGAAGAAGGCTGAACCAGGATAAGAAGTCTACTTTCATTTGTGCTCTTTCTACTCAACCATGAAGTCTCGTTATCACTGAGATAACACAAGTGCCATTTTGTAATGTGAATTACTTGAACACAGACATGCACAGATTCGAGCTAGTCAAGGATTTTGGCCTTCAGATTCTCCAATACTTGGCTAACAAGTGTTTCCCTACCTGCCCCTTTCCAGCAGATGGTGCTGTTTTTCCAACATTTAAATCTGCTACACAGCAACTTTTGATTGATTTGAGCAGGCTTGCTTAAGGGTGTTCAATGAAGTCTACTTTGCACATGAACATTATTGAAATTGCTCACAAGCCCCAACTGAACCTGAAAATGAGAAGCATACTTCAAATACAAAACCAGTCTTTGCTCAGTATTGATGGAAACAATACGTTTTTGAGAGTACTAAGGGCAAATAAATGATAAATCACCACCCAACAGCAATGACCTCTTAAGCAATGACCCTTTTCCTAGAGGCACAAAGGCAAATGTTTTGGGGAGGCTATATAGCAATCACGGGTGGGTCTCAAACAGTTGTTCTAGAAAGATTAAGAGTCATTTTACAGATTCTATATTGTTTCGATGGTGGATATCACAGAACAAGTGTTGTGGAATATGGATTAGATGATGGGGGAGGGGGTGGTGGAGGGCAATATCAGCAGTGTCTCATTTTCCAAAATAATTTAATGTTAACATGGATGAAGAAGCACAATATCTCCTTTCAGCCCAACGGAGATAAATGTCTCACCGTCAATAAGTTAGACATTCCCTTAAACACAATTAGGGCTTGGAGGAGAACAGCCCCTTTCCAGGTGCAGAAATTGTTTGCAATGTAGAAACGAAGCCAGTCCGACTCCTCTCCAAACAGTATCAGTTTAGAGGAGGGCTCAGCTTCAGTGAGGCACCTTATGATCCGCTCATAACCAGGAAATAAAAAGGACAAAATCTTTGGAAAAAATCCAAAACACCTCTAACCACCTTTAAAACAAAAGCACAATCTGCGTATCTCAAACAATTACTCTCAATCCACACAGAAAAGTCATCCATGTCTCAGGAATACCAATGACGATTCATAGGTTGGTGAAGAGACCGATAACCAATGGTATTGACAAGAAGATGACCTATAATGGTTTCCTTTCCAAATTTGTAATTTGACAAGAAATGGCAATAAACTAAACATCTTGAGAGTGAGGGGTCCCAAAGACTAACGTGAGACAGAGCAGCATTTGTAAAACATTTCAGGTCTAGCCCAAACTAATGTACTTGTGAAGTTATCTGTATTTATTTATAAAGATTTGGGGCTATATAAATCAGAGAGACTAACATATGAACCCTAACCTTCTGCAAAATTACAAGACTACAAGTGATTCCATGGAGAGACTCACCAAAAAATGAAAAGTAGGCTCTCCCAAAAAGAGGTGGCATTTGAAAAGGACGCAGAACGATACCAAAGATAAAATTACTTTTTTAGATCTTAAAACATCTCAGAAAAAAGCCACAACTTTTTCTTCACCTACTACTCCTTCAAAGAAACAGGACAGCACTTTCTAATTTAACTCACAACCCAGTCTGAGGCTTTAATAATAGAAGTTAACAAGCAGAACCACTTCTCTGTGACCCATTATTCGAAATTTGCTATAATTTACTTAGTGTTCCACGTATTTCTCTGATGCACTTGGCTGTGTTGCTCTTGCACGCCGTATAACTGGTAGGCAATCATCTCAGTGCCGGGTGTGCATAGGGAAGGTGTTTTAAAGACTGCATTTTCAAAGTTGTCTGCAACCTTGCAGATTTGAGATCACAGATATCCACAATGCAGAACATGTCAACTAGACCTTCCAATCGGAGGAAACCTGTGTTGACAGCTCTCCCCATGGCAGGCATTGGGTTTAATCAGAAAATTTCCAGCTTGAAGGTTGAACGCTAGCCTGAAAATGCACCATATAGAAGGAAATTCCATTTCAAATAACACACAACTTTATTCTAGAATTCTCCATGACTGTCACAATTGAAGGGCTCA
The DNA here is from genome assembly GCF_017311325.1 of Ursus maritimus. Classification (NCBI taxonomy): domain Eukaryota; kingdom Metazoa; phylum Chordata; class Mammalia; order Carnivora; family Ursidae; genus Ursus; species Ursus maritimus. Next base: position 16,815,206 of record NW_024426008.1, on the reverse strand, counting down.
GTCCTACTGATCATGGTTTTATACTACACGTTATTACCAACATACTGAAATGTTTTCTGTTTATCATCACTTTGTATCTGAATTTATTGCCCTCTAGCACTCTTTTCATGGGAAGCTTTCATGGAAAGTTCTCTTATGTGGAAGCCAGAGAGAGAGTGTCTCCTTACATTTTTATGGAAATTTAAATTTCCTTTCATACTATTATGTTCTGCCTATAGGAAGTGAAAACACATTAAGCTGCACATAAGACACTATTGAACGCTCCCTGAATGACACTGGTAAACGCCATCCACAAAGCAGCTGTCAGATAGCTATGTAGATCAATGGACGAAATTTCAGGAAATTCACAGCATCAGAAAAGGTAAAGGAGTTTTAATGCAACTAGCAAAGGCTTAAAGGCATCCAAATTTTCCAATTTAATTTTGTAAATTAGAAAAGTGCATCTCTGGGGTGCCTGGGTGGCACAGCGGTTAAGCGTCTGCCTTCGGCTCAGGGCGTGATCCCGGTGTTCTGGGATCGAGCCCCACATCAGGCTTTTCCGCTATGAGCCTGCTTCTTCCTCTCCCACTCCCTCTGCTTGTGTTCCCTCTCTCGCTGCCTGTCTCTATCTCTGTCGAATAAATAAAATCTTAAAAAAAAAAAGAAAAGAAAAGTGCATCTCTCAGAGAGAGAGAGAGAGAGAGAGAGAGAATATGTTTTATTACATACTTTCTTGGGTTGCCAGCTTCCGATGACTGGTTTAATGATTTTGTCATCCTCAAGTATTTTCTGAATACTTTTCTCCCATATTCTTTCTTCTTCCAGTGTTTCTCCAAGGTAGGGACCCAGAGAGTCTGAAGTTCCCATTTACAAAAAAAGGGAGATGTGGCAAAGTCACAGCAGCTTATCGGTCCTGCCAGCAGGAATGACTTATGGCAAAACCATGAGACCAGCACAATCAACCAGGTCTCTCTTTTGCTTTTGGGTCTTATCCACTGCCCCCTAATTTAAGCTGCCTCCTCCCCATTTTCAGCTCTGGAGCGGCTTCTTCACCTCTCATGAATTACTAGTTTCTAATAGCATTTGTAGGCAGTATTTATTTTTTATTAATAACTTTTCTGAGAACTCTCTTATTTCCAATATAATGAGCATACTGCTTGGAAGTGTAGAAGCTATTTTAGAGACCTTCATTTTTTCTGAGTTCTCATGACTTCAAACTAATTGCCCCCATCTTTGCAGGCCATCTGAATATTTAGCTAGTAAGGCAAGATGGGAAGAGCATGGGTTTTGGGGTGAGAGAGAGAGATCTGGGATCAGTTGCCGTTTCTGTAACTTCCTAGGTATGTGGAAAGAGAAGGTTTAATGTCTTGGAGCCTCACTTTCCTCATCTGTGAACTGCCAGGATTGCAAGTTAACGCTCTGTGAAAGACATCTGGCCTTGTCTGAACAGACCATGTCCTTCACTCCTTTTTAAAAATTGCCTTCTCTCTTTAATTTATGCTAAAAGAGTGATCCTAGGGACAGTCAGTTGATCTGCACCCTCTGGCCACATTGACAGCGCAACATGGACACCTGATCCCAAGGGAACCCATCTAGGGATTAAGTACAGCCAATTACAGTGTCTTTCTTGAGAATTTAATCCAAAAGACACACACAAAATACAGCTGAGACAATACAGACCACAGGAACTCTGTGATACTATCAACATGAGATTGCCCCTCTGGATGCTTCATTGTATATCGCAGCTGAACATTTTCAACTGGATCTAAAGGAAAGATGACAAACCAGAACCACTGATGACATGGAGGAATAGAAACCAGGAGGTTCTGAGAAACATGATCATGGAGAGAAAGTGGGAGGACAAAGCAGGTGTGTGGAGAGAGGATGGAGCAGGGTATCATGCAACTTCATGAGACACTTGGGTGACCTCTGCTTCTTGCCCTTGGCTATCTCAGAGTTTGTCCTGACAATGAACCACCTACCACAGAATCTAGCTGGAATAGGTTTCTATAGCTTGCAACCAAGTTGTCCCTAAAAAACCCCTAGGTTCCCATACTGGCACAGCACCATGTGTGATATGAGTTACTAATTCTTAGTTGGCCAACCCACTGTGGTTTACAGTCTGGGGAAGACTAGGGGAGAAGGGAGTCTACATTCTCATAGTTGTTCTAGCCATATTCACAAATCGGGGAAAGTCTCTTGGTTTTAGTTAGCAGCTGATAAATAACAGTGGTTTTCAAACATTGCCTTCTTTTTTGCCTCATCTCTGAAATATAATTCTTCTAAGCCACAGGATAGGCTGTGTTTTACAAAAATCACACATTCTGGGTGGTCTCTGAGGATGGTTCTATCCAAAATCACATGTTTACCAATTCCTAAATGAGTCTCTTTACGGCTGATCTCGAAAACTGGAAAATCTATCCTTAACATGGGCAGACAAAAATTGCTTCTCCCAAAAGGGAACCCTGGTGCACTGTTGGCAGGAATGTAAACTGGTGGTATAGCCACTGTGGAAAAGAGTATGGAGGTTCCTTTACAAATTAAAAAGAGAAATACCGTATGATCTAGTAATTCCACTACTGGATATTTACCCAAAGAAAATGAAAACACTAATTTGAAAAGATCCCTATGTTTATTGCAGCGACAATAGCCAAGATAGGGAAACAACCCAGGTGTCCACTGGTAAGTGAATGGGTCAAGAAGATGTGGCGTGCATAGTGAAATATTACTCAGACATAAAAGAGAATGGGATTTGCCATCTGTGATAACATGGATGCACCTAGAGGGTATGCTAAATGAAATAAGCCAGACAAATACCATACAATTTCACTTATGTATGGAATCTATAAAAAACCCAAAACAAATGAATAAACAGAACACAGAAACAGACCCATAAATACATAGAACAACTGAAAGTTGCCAGAGGGGAGGGAGGTGGGGGGATGGGCAAAATGGGTGAAGGGGAGTGGGAGGTTCAGGCTTGCAGGTATGGAAAGAGTATGTCACGAGGATGAAAGGCATAGCATAGAGAGTGTAGTCAGCAGTATTGTACTAGCGTTGTATGGTGACAGATGGTAGCCACACTTGTGGTGAGCGTAGTGTAACTTGTAGAGTTGTGAATCACTAAGCTGTAAACCAGAAACTAATGTAACATTGTGTGTCAACAATACTTCGGGGGAAAAAAAGTGCTTCTCCTACAGTTTCTGGCACAGTGCCCTTACCCTCACCAAGAGCTTCTCTAAGTGCTTGAACATACTTAAGAGTTTTTTTGTGTTTTATTTTTTAGGACATCTTTGCTATCGTCTTTCCCAACCCCTCACTCTAGCCTCCCTTCCCTGTATAGAATTAGAATTAACTCTCAAAATGTCAGCTCTTCAGTCTGCCAGCTAGAAGAGAAAGAAACTGTGAAATTGTAAGTGTCAACCATGGGATGTACACGATGTGATCTATTCCTCACAACAATTTTTATGAGGTAGGTATGTTGTTCCCATTTTACCTCTGCAACTGCGGCTCTTTCCTCTTTTCTGGAAGAAGACAAAGTACATATTGTAAATGGTGGAGGTGGGAGGCAGAATCTTGAGCTTCCCACAGGGGGACAGCTTTCTATATCCATCCATGGCAGGGGAGGGGGTAGGGGGCGTGGGAGAAATGGTCCGCAGGAGACAATGGAGGGTGGGGGCGGGGTGGGAAAAAACAACTTAATAGATAGAAACACAGTCACCTTTGTAAAGTTCCTAGTGTATTGCCTTACACTGAGAGCAGACAGTAAATGAGGGCTACTTCTTACCACCGTTTTCAAAATTGCAGTTAAAGAAACTGTCCATGTTGTTACTTCATGCCGATGCAGTAAGGTCCGATGTAAGGATTCCGCGGTGCCAGGAAGACTGTCTCTCTGGGTGAATGTTTGTATTTCTTTTGATCATCGTTTATTACCTTCTGCTTACAATTGTTTTCTATTTAAAAAGTATAACTTGTATGTCATTGGCCTACTTATTGAAATCTTAACATTTAAGCCACATGATTTGAGCCCACAACAGATGAAAAGTTAACGAGAGAGCGCAGCATCACATATTCTTACTGATGTACGTTAGGAGTTGCTACGGAATGAAATGCAGGATTACCGAGGAAGGAGGATGTCCCGGAACAGGATCGCATGGCTGTCTCTTGTAATGAAATATGATTCAAACTCAATTAACTTAAATATCAAAAGTCATTTCCATAAACACTCTGGCAAAGGCCAGAAGGGTTCATTTTCAATATTCATTAAAAACAAGACCAAATCTTGCTGGTGTGTTTAGCTGAGATGTGGGGCTAGAGAGACCAGGAGAAGCAGGACAGAGGGAAATGGCTGAGGACTACACATACTCCCCTGTATCAAATGCAATAACCCGATGGCGAAGATGCAGGTAATCCTGAACGCTGGGGCTCCAGTTACCATATCCTCCAAGCTCCAGATTGGATAAAGGAGCGTACTACTGACTTTTTTCCAATAAAGTTGTTTTTTTGGTTTTGAATGTAACCGATTTGTTTCCTACCTTTATGAGATACGTAAGAATAATGATTAGCAGTGCAACTTTGGGTAGACAATGTTCACCATCTGCAGACACTCATGTTCCATAGGGTGCTTGGCCTAATAATCCCTGTCCCTACAGTAAATGTATTTATATCCATGTATACGTTGTAAGTTTTAAGAATAATTAGAAATGTGTAATTTGTATTTGGAAACAAACTATGAGTAAATTTTAAAAACTCTTATTTCCCAAAGAATCCAAGAAACAAAAATGCAAAGGTTATGTAATTTTAAGACAGTGTATTCAAATGCATTAAGAGAATACATAAAGAAAATATGTCCATAATTAAAAACAAGAATAGCTTCATAAATGTGAACTCTTGATGGTTAAAGCTGAATAGAGACAGAACCTGGAAAATAGAGCTATATCCAAAGATTATACCTCCTGGCTTTCAACTGGCAACAATAAAATGAGGTTTGATTAAAAAAAAAATTCATTTAAGTAAGTGAAAGGCAGGACCAAACACCATTTCAGTCTTTTTTTTTCTTTGCTTTTTTTTTTTTCCCCAGAGTAGAAGAAAGATCAACAAGAAATGGAAAAATGAACTCTCTGGAGAAAGACAGTATTTTCTCCGAATGACACATCTTTTAGTATTTTCACCAATGCTTTTTGGATTAGTGCAAAACTTTAAAATCACAATTTTATGATAAAGCCTGCAGTTTTCCTATCACATACATTTGTACGTTTCTAGATTAATGAGCATACAATTGAACATTCTCTTCAGTGCATCAACTCTCATTAAACTCGGCCCCTGAAATTAAGGAAGTCATATAATCACATTCCCTGGTTTCTGTTGTTTTCCCAACCTGCTGGGTGCTAAAGGATTTTCTCTTGGCTGGCCACAATATGTATTTGTCAATGTCTTTTTATACGTGTGCCCAGGTCCTTGGAATACACAGGACAGGATCAGCCTGTGCTGAGTCCTGGGCAGACTCAGGAATAACAAAGAAGGACACAAAGGATAAATGTGCAGCATGGAAGGATGATGGGAGGATGTGGCAAGAAAAATGTAGTATTTGATGATTCTAGGATTAGGCCTGGGAAAAGCTTGAGAGAGCTTCAGGTTTGCCTTATGAGCGACTATTATGGGGAAAAATAGGTTTGGGAATGTCTTACTCTTGGGTTCAAATCCCAGTGGTTCCATGAGCAAGTGATTTAGCCTGTAGCCTCGGTGTCCTCACCACTGAAAGGGAATAAAATATGATCTCATAGGATTGTGAAGATTAAAGCAAGCAATATACACAATATATATATATATATATTATGTGCATAGCACCCGGAATACATTAAGTACAACTTGAAAAGTTATTATGGTGGTGAATTTGGGCTAGGTAACTACTCTCAGTATGTGTTTCCTCAACTTCCTCATCCTAAAAATGAGGAATGAATAATGCCTATGACCACAGACTCGCTGAACTGTATGTAAAATGCCTACTACAATAAATCTTCCCTTTCCCTCAGAACAGAAGTTGAATGTCTGTCTGTCTTTCACCCACGAGTGTCTTCTGGGAGGAGGGGTGCTGTGGAGGTACAGTCCTAGGCGATTTAATGCCCTCCTCTGCAACTAGAGCATTCTCTCCATCTCAGCCCATTCCGTCCCTCTCCACACCCACTGCTTATCTCATTAACTCATTAACTCCCACTCACCCAGTTCACATATTCTGTGAAGACTTTCCAAACTCTCCAGGTAGTTGGTTTTCCTCTTTTCTCTAGGCTTTTGAGCATATCTGACTGTAATACATACTGGGTTGTATTGAATTTATCTGTTAATGGGTTTGACTTCCATACCAGACTGTGAACACCTCGGGGGAAAAGAACTCAATTCATTTCTGGAATCTCATCAGTGTCTACTATGATGCCAGGGGATCATGGCATTCAACAAGCATGAGGTGAAGTAAAGAATGACAAATGTGTCTATCTATTACAAAATAATGCCATTGAAACAGGAAGCTGTTCATACTTTTCAAATGGCCTGCAAATATACCTTTCAGCTGTACATATTGAAAATGCAACAGATTATTCACTGTCTTTCTGCATCTACTCTGCCCCCTTTCCTCAGTGATGTGTGTTCTATATATTTGTGTGGGTCACTGAGCACCAGGAACCCTGGCAAACTAGCTATATCTCATCATTAGTCTGATTCCAAGAAGAGGTTGACACCTACATATGTACATATGTTTTCTGGATGAGACTTAAACAAAATCTTGTTTATATTTGTGAATTTGAAAAGAGGAAATGTTTTCCCCCCCTAGCATGACACATGCTCTGCATTAGATCTTCTGACATGCTGTTCACTGGGATCAGTTCCCCATTTTCAAATTTGCTCTTATGTGCTTCAAAGCTGCAAGGCTTTGAAAGAAGAGTATTGGTGGTCCAGCAAGTCCTGGAGAAAAATGCATCTGCAAATACTGGTGCATTTATACATGTTCCTTTCTTCATACGCTTTCTGGTAATGCCAAGGACACCTGGGATTGCTTAGCAATAGGGTTCACTTTGGCCTCACAACATGGAAGAGAGAGCTTTCTTGGGGCAATCGTTCCATAGAAGTAACTTCATAATTTACAGTTTGTAAGTCTTTTACAGTTAATTGTATGGCATAAATGTACAGTGAGTTCAATGAGCGTAGCCAATTAACACATAAAGGAATGACTAAATGGACTGATCTTTAGATGTGAACAATAGTACTGCTTGCTTTGATTCAATTTTCAGGGATTTCTGAAACAAAATAAAATATAGCAAAAACTTAAGTCCATTCAGTAAATTTTATTATGAAGACCTGGCAGCCATGGAGAGAGGGAAAGAGAGAAGTATGTCCATCCTCTGCTAAGCTTCAGCTAAGAGTGGGGTTCTGTACTTTATAGTCTCTGATAGAACGCTTCATTATTCGCTCTTTAGAATCAGATGAGGAAAGTGGGCTGAATTGGCAGAAATGGGAAAGCTCAGCTGGAGAGCAAGTGTTTTATTCTGACACCACTATGGGTTAGCAGAGGAGTGGCGAACAGCACCGACCATGGTTTATTCACTCCCAGGCTAGTGGGTTTTTGGGTAATGGTTCAGGTGAACTGGAGGCTACCATCTTTGCCCTCAGGAGTTCTGGGGGTTTCTGTTTCACATGAGCCTCCAATGCTTAAAGTACCTCTGACTCAGTAAATAGATTTTTTTATCAGGACTTAATGGGTACACTCTCTGCTCAGAAGAAAAGCAGTCCCTGTTGGTGATGGGAATGAAGACTAAGCCCATTCTGACTCAGCTCATAGGACTCCAGCCTTTGGCATCCCAAAGAGGAAATTCAAATATGATTTCTCTGCTCTAACTCCTATTTATCAAGAACTTGCAGACTCTCAAGATCCCAGACCATACAAAAGATACCTGGCTTATCACCCCTTTTCAATCTCTGCTCTCTCATACACGTTTCAAAGCAAATCAGCTCAAGGTATTAATTATCTTATGCTTTTGTTCAATACTAACACAATGAGGAAATGTGCCATGAGCTGAAAAGAATTTTAAAGGAACGATGTTACACATTTTGATGTAACTTCCCCACCTGGCAAAAGTTGAGATAACTTCATAAATGTACATTTCAAAATGAAATAAAATTTTCAAAGTGGTTAGTTAAAAGTGGACAGATAGGTATATAAACAGGCACTGAACTTGGAATTAGATTCAGGCTCTACTCTCTAGTTTCCCTTGGTAGTTTGGCCACAAACTACCTTTGGGCAAATCTCTTAGCTACTTCTCCCTCAGTGTACCACCACACCCCCATGAAAAGTTTTATTTATGATTCTAAAATCAATCCTTTGAGGATCTAAATGGTAAGATGCTATAGTAGAAACAGTAAACATGGCAATATTTTGAATATTTCATTTCATTCTTGCGGAAATAACTTTGTAACACATTCCAGACAGAAGTGTCCAAAGTTACTGAGATAATAGAAATTTCCTTGTGGAAAAAAAGAAAGAAAGAATGAAAAGAAAAGCACAATATTTTAACTGACTGCCATTCTTGGGTTAAAATAAATTAAACATATTTGTAAGTAGCATATTCATTGAGTCTTTGGTGTAGAAATCTCACCAGGAAAGCAGCCTCAAAATGTGCCTGACTGAAAATGTGGCCATCACCGAAGAGAAATTTGAATGTTTACTGGGTAGATTGTGAAATCTTTCCAAGCTCCTGAGGCAGGAGGGTTCAAGAAATTCTATTTGTGATTCCTTGAGACTCTCCTACGTCCTGAAGAAATCAGCTGAGGCCCTGGCTAGAAGCTTACATTAAAAGCTAGCAATGTTTTAGGAGGGGTTGCTTCTAAAGAACTCCTGTTCTGAATGTTGACCTCTTAGTTGGTTTCTGAGAATATGTTCTCTAATTTCCTATAAGGACCCTCTTCTATTACAGTGTCCCGGTATATTCTGTCAAGTAAGCAGAAGTCGGAGGCCCCCTTCAGGACTCTTACCTCTGCTGGGCTGGGGAATAGGACGTGGGGCTGCATCCCTGTAAGGGCAAGGGGGTGCTGGCTATGCAGAGCTGGGGCAGAGGGAACTACAATGCTCAGTTTTTGTCACGAGCTTTGAGTTGTTGGGTGAGGTTGCTTCGAACACTCCAGAGACCTGGGTAGATTCTGAAGGACAAATTTCAGCCACGTCATCTCTCCTTCCTCAGGTCCTTTTCCCTTCTCAGTTCACTGAGCCCCGAATCTGCTCTCTTTAAGGTCACCAACGACTCTTCGTTGGCTTAAAGTTGTTCCTCTTTACCAAAATTCCCACCAAAGCTATTGTCTCTCTTGATGACAGAACCTTCCCAAGTGAGCTGGAAGATCCACCTACTATTTCTGCTAATTACCCAATTGTCCCTGAAACTTCTCTCAGCTGTGGAGAGTAACTCCTCCCTCTCTCTCATATATGTTAATTATTCAGTAAGATTAATGACTTCTCACTCTGATTTCAGCAGTAGAGCAAATATTAGCCCAATTGCTTAGAGCAGCACAGGATCTGAATAGCAGTGGGGAGATTTACCTAAATGCTTCAAGGAACAGTTTCTTGAGATAAATCAACAAATCCCTAATTGGGTTATAGTGATTGGACATGCCTACAAGGGTTGATTCTGCCAGCAAACAATTGGAAAGAGAAATTTCCTAAGATCAATCCAATTAAAATTTATATTGAGAGATAGAAGAGGAAATCTGAAGGAGAGACTGCGCCGTCTTTTGATTGAGTGCTAAATTATGAACTAGAGTTGCTACAACCTCGCCCAAGCATCTCTGTTCACTCTTTCTCTGGCCCTGGGCATCTTTCTCCTCCATGTACCCATCTATTAAGGTAAAATTAATTAATCCTGCTAATGACATAAGATGCTGCTTCTTGAAGCGTGAAGGTGGCATGGATAGAGAGAGCTAAAAGTCCTTTGGAATTCAGCTCGCTGAAGCTTATTCTCCATTATAATTACAGTACCCTACTTCCTAGCTCAAGAAGCTAAAGTGAGGAATCATTATTTAAAACACACAACACTGGCACTCAGTTGGGTGGTTTTATCCTCCTGTGGTGAATTTAGGATTCCTGCAGGTGCTGGAGCCCCTGTATGATGCCTTTGAAACTATTTCCTGAGGAATTCTAGCCAGAACACATGTGCCAGCCACTGTTAAAAAAAAAAAAAAGTGCATAACATGTGTTAACTTATTTAAGACTCACTACCACCTTTTGAATTAGATGCAGACATGATCTTATGGGTGGCTTATGGATGAGGAGACTTACCCACAGAAAGATAAAACATTCTCCTTAGGTTCTCTATGAAGTGGCAAAGCTGGGGCGTGAGCTTATGTTTTTTCACCATCAAGTGGTATTATCCTTTTAAGGTTATTTGAAAACTTGCTGGGGCTCCACTGGAACATAAAGACACCATTGGAGGGTAACTGGTAGAGAATGGAGACAAGAAAGTGGCTCAGCCTCAATTTCTTGGTCTTGCCGGTCTAGCGATACAAAATTTCCTGAGCATCTACTATGTGCTAAGTGTGATGCTAAGTGATGGGATGTTCTTGGCCACTGTGGGGGCTCTCAGGATATTGGGGCACTGAACAAAGAGGTACACAACAAAGGAAGTAAACAAAAAATGTATATAAATATATAACAGTGTATCATAAAAATGGCATGGAAGAAATCATCATGAAGCGAATAGAACACCAAGGCATGGACCTATTCCCATTAAGAAATAGGAATTTTCCCTTACGAAGGCCTCCCCAGGCAGGTTGCAGTGGAGCTAAGATGGAAGGGTAAGAAGTTAGCAGTGAGAAGTTGGGGGGCTGGGATGGGGAGTGGAGAGAAGGGGAGTGCTAGATGCTGAGGGAGCACCATGCCCGGGCTTGAGAAGAGAAGGAGCTAGGTTGTATTTGAATATTGAACTTGAAGGATGGCCAGCATTATGGTGTCTTAATAAGGGACAGAACTCACTCTCTTTTCAGACAGCATTACAGCTGAAGCATTCACTTAAGATTCCTCTTTGAAATGATGAACAATTTATGACTTCTAATAGTTTGCACCTAAAGAATGCAAGAATAGAATCTGAAAATCATCCTAGAGCATAAAGCAAACTCTGAGGGGGTATCGGTGTGGCATCTGCCGTGGGCTGAGTGGTGACCCCATGTCCTGCAGATTTTGTAAATGCACAGGCTGATGCAGAAAAGCAAGAGGCATTTTATTGAAGGTGGCAAACTACCAGCTTCCAATTCACACTGAGAAAGACCCAGAGGGATTGTGTTGTGCCAAATGAGCATCTGATCAGATTTTGTTCCCCTGAATCTTAGGCTCCTTCTGGGAACTCGGTGGACTCTGGAAAAATGAATATGATTACTGTTTACCTTGACTCTTCAATTCAGCAAGTTGTTTCCACCCCCAAATCATTACTTAGAAAAAATAATCTGTCTCTATCAGTTCCAAAAACAATCAGTAGTGGTCTTGGAAATCTTGTAAGATATTTTGCTCTAAACGTATAGGTTTTTTCCTATAAAATCTTCCTATATATGCTTTTCAACTTCTCTTAAGATGCCATTTGCTTTTCATGTGTGAGACAAATGGGTCATGCAGCTCAGGTTAGCCAGCAGTAGCAAGAACAATTGTCCGCCCCTTGACTGAGATATTTTCCAGAAACAGACCTTTGAAAAAGTAGACAATCTTCCTTCCCAAAACTCTACCCCAGCACCATTACTTCTGCTATTCTTTTTAGAGCTAACCTTGAGAGTCCCAAACAAACACTTACATATTCATGTGCATGTACACACACACACACACACACACACACACACACACACACACAGTTGAAATAACCATTCAGGTATAGTAGGGAGTCTCAAAGAAAGCAGAGATTGAGAAACACATTTAGGTGAAAAATGCATGGAAGTCCAAGAGGAGATCCAAAAGAATATGAGGGCAAGATTCAGAAAGAAGAGGTAAGCATCCCAACACCAATAAGCACGTTGGCACATGGACATGTTATTTATAAATCAATTCTGGCTCTTGGAGATCAAAACATTACTTGAAAATTTCACTGGGCAAGGCTCCTTTTATCAGTGATCATATGATTTTTTTTTTAATCTTCTTCAGCAATGAGTATAAGTTCTATGTAGCATATACCTTCTATACTTTCTATCTCTCTTGGTATTGCATTTTAAGTTCAGAAGCAAAGACTTTGGGGTCATACTGGGTTGAGCCTTGGCTCCACTATTTGGAGCTCTACCTATGGTTCCACCATTGCCTTTGGGGAAACTACTAACCTCTGCAGATCATCTGTAATATGGATGGTTTTGACCAGTGGCTCTCAAACTTTGGTGGGGAGCTAATAAAGGACACAGAAGTCAAGTTCATTAAAGGATGCTAGGGTCCGGGCATCTGTAGGTTCATCTAGCTCCCCAGGTGATTCTGATACTCAGTGATTTGGGAGATTAAAGATGAGCTAATTTAACAAGCATCTGGACATCTGTAAATGTTTCCTAAATGGGATTTTGTGGTAAAATGGAAAGGGGATTTGTCTTCGGAGTCTAAGACCCGACTTCCTAGGTGGGTTCTACTGCCTGCTAAGTTTGGCTAAGTCACTCAACTTGCGTGACCCACAATGTACTCCTTTGTTAGATAGGGACAGTAATTCCCACACTGAGGTGTCATGAATTTAATGAGATAAGGTGGCTCATGGGGGGTGATTCATGGGTGCTGGCTAAAGCAGAATCTCTTCCTATATCTGTGTTTACCCATTTAGAACTATCTAGACACAAAACTTGTGTGGATTTGGCTCCATGAAAACTCTTTCAAGAATTTTCCAATAGATTGCACATTTCTTGAATGTAGGATTTGAATATATGGCTACCACTGACCGCATTTACCCTTGAAACTGAGTACAATTTCTGACACAGAATGCTTTGATTATGTAATACACAATTCCTATAAAACCTGCTGGTTTCTTACATCCATTCAATTACCTGAGTTGACCTTCTAGAAAGACTGATAACACATTTTGTTTTGCTGGGTTAGAAGTTATTTTTATTAACTATGTGTACTTCCTCTTCTGATCCAAATCATAGCTAATCGCAAACATGGGTCAGAGTTATGGAACTATGCTTCCGAGCTAAGTCATTCTCTCCCTTTATTAAATTAAGAAAATCTTATCATTTGGTTAAAAGATTTTGTGTAGACTTCAAGGTCTCCAAAGTTTCTGATATTGAATAAAAATTGTATTGGGTATTAGTCATTATGATTATGATGATTATTTTAAATTTTTTTTTTTTTTAATAAAAGGGAATTCCATAGGGTTACACAGGCAAGAGAGAAGCAAGCTGGGTCTGGCCTCTGGTCTAGCTGGCAGTACAAAGAAGGAAGTAGTTGGAGGGCTGGAGGTGGATGAATGGAGCCAGAGAAAACAAGCAGCAGCATCATGAATGACCACCCTGCTTGAATAATCCCTCTTCCAAACAGCAAAAAGGAAGCCACAAGCCCAAGTGACCAACAGCCTTGGAACAAGGCATGTGTTTCTCTAGTGTTTCTTTATTTTGTTCTCTGACTTCTGAGTGGGCTTTACACCACAGAGCCCACATCCTTCCCTTTCATTTCCATACCCCCAAATTTCTCTTATTTTCTTATTCCTTTCCCTTGTCTCCTCCTTTTTTTTCTGATCTCTTTATTCTTCAATGAATGAGGTCATGAGACAAAAGTTATTCTACATTCTCCCTACAGACTCCCCTTTTCCTCCTCCACAAACGCCCCTCATGCCTGAAGGGGTTCAGTGTGGATGATAATGTCATTTGATACCAATTGAAATTCCTCCATGCAGAGAGTGTACACCAGCAAGAGAAACTTGATTTAGAGACACTTAGGAAAATAGATAGCACAACTTAAGATTTCCCTTAGGACTTCCGCAAGATTTCTTGATTAAAATGGCCAGAAGGACCGCATCAATCCCCTGATTTTTAAATTTTTAACAGTGATCATTTGTGGTTTGCAAGGAAATATTTCTGCTCGTTTATATTTTGTAGGTTGTATTTTCTCCTCTTGCAAAGAAACAGACTACATGCTTACAGGAAAAAAAAATGACAACACATAAAAGCTTCAATAAAACTGAGTGATCAGAGATCTACGTATGTGTGTCCAATTTTACGTTAAACTTAAGGCATCGACAGAAGCAAGGGTTGTCATTTTTAAGGCCACATTCAATTGTGTTTTGTTTGTAAATTATCATGTCTAATTAGAAAGTCTCTTTGGGAGTAGAGGATGAGCACAGGTATTTTTTAAAAGCTCCTTGGTTACTCTTACATATTTATTTAATATTATTTACAAGGAAGTGAGAAGGTACATGAGATTCTGCCTTGAATGTCTCAGGGTGAAACTGAGCCCCTGCCCAGCCCTGCAGGTTCTTTTCTAACCTATCATTCGGTTTCGTTGCCTTTTTTTTTTTTTTATAGCATTACTACCATTGAAATTACCTTCATAGCCTTGTGTGTTAGTTGCGTATGGCCCCTCTCCTCTCTTAAGAACGGTAGCTCCAGTGAACCGAGAACAGTATATGGTATAAGGTAGTTGCTCTATTATATATTTGTCAAATAGACAAATTTAAATGCATGACACATCAGCTCTCTCATCTTGCAATGAGCAAAATACTGCTACCTACCCAACTGGACTGCGTGAAGATCCAGTGAAGTCACGTCTACATAAACTAAAGTGGATGGTGTGAAATGCCAAGGAATGTTATTCTTTTTACTACAAGACACTAGCTAACCCAAAATGTTTCCCCAGATAGTTCTGGGCTTACAATTTCCAACATCAGATTCCCTCATTTGGCTTTTGACTGACTATTGTTAAAATGTAAATTGCTTACCTCGGTGGAATGATATTAATTAGGTGAGTTCTTGTCACTTAGCAACCGTTAGCAACTCTAAAATATAGGACAAGTTAATTTTGAAATAAATGTAAAATTGAGGGACATTCTGTCCTAGTCAGGCAGGACAGCCCTGGTTTGTACAAAGAACTGGCTAGGAGGATGGAGAGGGGGAGAACAATGGGATAGGGTGTGGAGGACACTGGGTCCCAAGGGGACCAGAAAAGGAGAGAGAAGTATGTGAGTGACAAACTTTGTTGACCCTGAATTGGGAAGGTCTAGGGTCAGCTCTGATAAGAAAGGTAGAATGGTTATGCTTTTAGTCAACATTAGTTAAATCCCTTGTGGGCTACATGACCGCCATATATATATATATATATGGACTCCACATTCAAGATGGGGCTTGAACTCATGACCCTGAGATCAACAGTCACACACTTTTTCAACTGAGCCAGCCAGGTGCCCCAGTGACTGCCATATATTACTATCATTTAATCCTTAATACAACGTGACTCTTGATGTACCATTATCCCAATTTTAGGAGAGGGGCAATGGTAGTTCACAGATGTTCAGTTCCTAGAGAAGCAGCAACAGTACAGTGGTAAAGACACTCCATCTGTAGAGAGACAGGCTGGGTTAGAAACCCAGTTATTTTTTTTTTTTTTAAGATTTTATTTATTTATTTGACACAGAGAGAGACAGCCAGTGAGAGAGGGAACACAGGCAAGGGGAGTGGGAGAGGAAGAAGCAGGCTCCCATCGGAGGAGCCTGATGCGGGGCTCGATCTCAGGACTCTGGGATCACGCCCTGAGCCGAAGGCAGACGCTTAACAACTGAATCACCCAGGCGCCTCTAGAAACCTAGTTCTGATATGTACCAGCCATGGGACCTTGGGCAAGTTACTTACATGCCCACGCATCAGTTTCCTCTTCTGTGAGGCAGGGATAATAATGATTGTAACTACCATCTAGGGTTGTTAGGATGATTAACTGCATTACTATTTACAAAGCACTCAGAACACTGGCACAGTAGAGTAGGTACTGTACATACTATATAGTAGTACTGTAGGTACTGTCTATTCATACATAAGGATGCACAGCTAGTGATTGTAGAGAACCAGAACTTTTATAAAGCTAGTAAAATTTATATGTATCTTGATGGACATCACACATGGAACACACACGCAACCAGCACCCAGACCGTGGAACAGAACATTGTCTCCACCCAAAAGCTGCCCTCATGCTCCCCTTCCCGTCCCATCGCCCTCCCTCCTCCAGATTAATCCACGGTCTGACTTCTCACGCACAGCACAGGCGTTCCTGTTTTTGTAACTTATATATAAAAGGAACCACACAATGCATAACCTTTTTATCTGACCTCTTCCACCAAACATCATAGTTATGAGACGCATTCATGTTGCTACATAGCAACAAGATAAAAATCCTTTATTCCTCCTTCTGTATGGTATTGGAAATTTACCAATTTATATATCCAATTTACTGCAGATAGGCATTTGAGTAGTTCCTAGATTTAAGCTACTCTCAGTCGTAGTGCTAGAAACATTCTCCCAATGCTCTTTGGTGAGCACGTGTACACATTTTTATGTGTTACATGCTTATGAGTGAAATTTCTGGCTCGCAAGGTATGAACACAGTCAGCTTTAGAATATGCTGTAAAACAAAGAGGCATTACAAGAGATCCCCCATCCGCAGTGAAAGGGAGTCTACTTCTTTTTCTTTTCCATTACAGCTATCCTGGAGGGGGCAGAGAGGCACCTCCTTGTGATTTTACTTTGCATTTCCTTGATGACTAACGCAATCGCACACCTGTTTAACGAGCACTTGGATCTCTTCTTCTGTGAAGTAATGCCAAGATTTAAACTTAGGTTTTTCTAGGTCAAAAGCCTGTGGTCTCTCTGTATCCCCCCGCCTTTTTCAAAAAAACATCTCTCCCTCCAAAGGTTTTCAGAGAATTCTAAGTCCTGATTTAGAAGCTGAGGGTATTCACTATTTTTATTTTGTGTTCACTTTTTTTTTCCCTTTTGTAATTTAGAGAATTATCTTCTGGTAATGGAGGGGAAGAAAGGGGGTCTTCCATAAAAGATATTTTTTGCTTTTCCTTTTGTTGCCATTCAAAGCGGGATTAAAAAATTATCTCGGCTCTGCAGGCTGGCTCAGAGAAAGAGGAGGGGAAGGAGCACACAGTAAGGGAAGCTGACCTACTTTTGGAGGCTCCCTGACACCATTTTTAGTCACTGCAAGGTGCTTTCACAACATTTATATCTGAAACGGAGCCAGGTGTGTGAGTGGGGAAGCACGTTTGGTGTATGCTGAGAACAATGACAATACAGAAAGTCTGTGAGTATTCTGCAGGGCCATGCAGGATTGCAGTCTTGGGTTTTAAGTTTTACTTTCATTGTTCACACATATAGGTATCCCCAAGTTTCCCGCACTCCCTGCAAAGCATTTTTGGCAGGGACACTAAGCAGAGAAAAGTTGCTATTATAAGCTATATCACTTGTAAAACACCCTATTTTAGCTTTTATTTGTATTTACAACAGCGCGCAGGACTACCACCTGATTTCTCAACTTCACTTGATTTTATAAACAATAGCATTAGTATCACCCAGGATAGAACTCCAACATTTATTTTTTCATATATTATAAATGTTTTTATATATGTTTTACATATAAACATGTTTTTATATAAATATATGTGTGTGTGTGTGTGTGTGTGTGTGTGTATGCTGGGGGCGCCTGGGTGGCACAGCGGTTAAGTGTCTGCCTTCGGCCAGGGCGTGATCCCGGCATTCTGGGATCGAGCCCCACATCAGGCTCCTCTGCTATGAGCCTGCTTCTTTCTCTCCCACTTCCCCTGCTTGTGTTCCCTCTCTCTCTGGCTGTCTCTATCTCTGTCAAATAAATAAATAAAATCTTTAAAAAAAAAAAAAAAGACCTGAGCTGAGATCGAGTCAGATGCTTAACTGATAGAGCCCCCAGGCACCCCCCCAGTGCCTACATTTTCATTCTCACTCTTAAAGCCAACCTTTTAAAAACTTTTCATATAAAACACTAAATTGTGCTTCATTCTCATAAGAGGGTTTCAGCCAATGAATTTATTTTCTTGGCTTATGTCCAAATCACAGACAGTTTTTCTTCTGGATGTGAAAGAAACTTCTTCCTCAGGAAGTCTTCTCAAATATAAATTATTTAAAATGATTTTTTTTTAGCTTGGGAAATTTGGGTCAGGAGGTATGTTTTTAATCACCTGTGCCAATCTGAACATTGCTGAAAGCAAAATATACCTGACGGGTTCCAACTGGACGCATTCAGCCCTATTCTGATCGTGCCTTGTCCTTCTCTGTAATGAAACACTAAGCTTGAAAAACAAAGAGCCCTTTGATGAGGGCAGTAAGTTGTCAGAGTGTGGCATGCTCTTTGGTTTGGGTACATCTATGAAGAATTGAGACTGTGACCAGCAGTCTGGGCTGTAGGTTAAAAATGAATGAAGCTATTAACAATTGCAAAGACTGTCTTCAAAAACATGGCTAAGGCAGAAGAGAGACTATTAAACAAACAGCACCCTCATTAGGAATTTAGAATCAGCAAACGGGATTTCTGCTGTTGCCTGCAGTAGGTGGCTGGGCCCAAAAGTAGTCCCTACTCCTGGTGAACTCCCAACATGACATTGCACTCAGGGTCACCTTGGACATGGATTTTCCTGGTAATTATTGCAGGAAGATGCTAAATTTTTTGCTTCAAAGTTTTTTGTTTTTTTTTTAATAAGAATATTTTTTTATTATATTATGTTAGTCACCATACAGTACATCCCTGGTTTTTGATGTAAAGTTCGATGATTCATTAGTTGTGTATAACACTCAGTGCACCATGCAATATGTGCCCTCCTTACTACCCATCACCGGTCTATCCCATTCCCCCACCCCCTCCCCTCTGAGGCCCTCAGTTTGTTTCTCATAGTCCATAGTCTCTCATGCTTCATTCCCCCTTCTGATTACCCCACCTTTCTTTATCCCTTTCTTCCCCTACTGATCTTCCTAGTTCTTCTGTTCCATAGATGAGCTTCAAAGTTTTAATCACATTGTATCTTTACTACAAACAGGTCTGCTGTTTTGTTGATTCTGGAATTTTTTTCTACATTGTGTTTTTAGGGAGAGAGTGCCTTCAGTTTAAATTTTCATGACATCTCCTTGACTTGGCAATTATACTTAAATTTATTTGTTTAATTAGTATTTAAATACCCACTACCACCTAAGCATGGAAATAAACCCTGGACAAATAGTGTTCTATGAAATAGACATGATCTACAGATTCATAGAGCTCATGAGGGTGAGGAGGGGGCATAAACAGGTAGACTGTCAGATGTCTATTTTATGAGAATTTCAGTGCTTTAAAGGAAATAAATTACGTGCCATGATAGTGAATATCCAAGGTGGGGATCCAGTTGGAACAGTCATAGAAGGAATTTCTGAGTTTGTAAAACTGACAAAAGGCACACGTAGCAGGAGCATAGTGTCTAAAGGCAAGAGAAGAACAAGTTGTAAATGGGGATTTATCATAATGCAATCACCGGACAATTGTACAAGGATGACTGTAGAAAGCTATTTATCATGGCATTGTTTATCATACTGGAAAACTGAAAAAATAGGTTTCATGTCTAACAATAAGGGAATTAGTCAATAAATTAAGGCTTATGTTTATAATTCAAAAGTATTCATTATTAAAAATATGATTGGAGATAGATGATAGTGCTGTCTAATGGCTCTGAATATAGCTCCTGGAACAAAACTCTGTCCAAACTGAGGTTCCGCCACTTAATAGCCATGTGACCTTGGGCAAGTTATACAACTTCTCTGTGCTTTAGTTATCCTACATGTACAGTGAAGATAATAATCTAAGATAGGGCTGTTTTGAAATTTACATGAGTCAATATATGTGAAGGAATTAAAAAGTGTCTTGCATGGACATATTGTTATCATCGTGTACTGACTTAGAAAGCTGGCCATCGCAAAGTCTAAAATGTAGGTTACACAACTTTACAAATAGTATTAATACATTTTTATTACTCTTGCATGAAAAGGACAGAACATAATAGAGAATATTAATGGTGGCTATATATGGATGATGATTTTAATTTTCTTTTTCATTTTTCTGTATTTGTGTTGGATTTATATAATTAGCCTATATTACTTTTATAACCAGATTAATAAAGCAAGTTCCCTTTTATAAAAACACATTTTTGTATTTCCATTCTAAAATCTTCCAGCGAAGTGATTTCAAAGCATACTGGTGCAAAAATCTATTTATGTAGTGGCAATCACATAATGCCACCTCTTTTTATGGCTAGCTCCCTTCTCTCTTTCACCTGCCACTAAAAAGTGGGCATGAAGGGGGCACCTGGACGGCTCAGATGGTTAAGTATCTGCTTTCGGCTCAGGTCACGATCCAGCAGGGAGCCTGCTTCTCCCTCTCCCTCTGTCTCTCCCCCTACTCATGCTCTCACTCATAAATAAAAATTTTAAAAAACAGTGGGCATTAAGGAGGGCATGTAATGTGATGAGAGCTGGGTGTCATATGCAACTTATGAATCATTGAACACTACATCAAAAACTAATGATGTACTATATGTTGGCTAATTGAATTTTTTTAAATAAGTGCTTTCCAGGGTGGCCTGGATGGCTCAGTCGGTTAAGTCTCGGACTCTTGATTTCAGCTCAGTTCATTATCTCACAGTGGCGAGATGGAGCCCCGTGTCAGTCTCTATGCTGGACATAGAGCCTGCTTGGGATTCTCTCTCTCTCTCTCTCTCCTTCTTCCCCTTTGCCCCCAGCTGGTCCTCTCTCTCTCTCCTTTTCTACCCCTCTAAAGAAAAAAAAAAGTGCTTTCCAATGTGCTAAGCATTATGTCAAACACCAGGGATACTGTGATAACTAATGTGACATTTTCCCCTCTAAATAGCTTACAATCTAGCTGAGATACACAGAAAAGTAATAGGTATGTAAAGTCCTTTGGGGTACCAAAAGTGGTCCTATGTGTCTGAAAGTTCTCATGAAGGACATGACCATCAGGTGGGCCTGGGCAAATAGGAAGGGACAAACAGAATGGTTCAGGTGGGGGTGGCAGTGTTCTAAGCAGAGGAAGCTATGTGTGGACAGCATGGGATGTACAGAACCACGGGGGTTTCCAAACGGCTGCAGCTTCAGGGAGAGGAGGAAGTGAGCTTGGAGGAGGTGAGATTCTGGAAGGAATTCTCTGCCACATTAGGAAATCTGAACTTAATCCTAAAGACAATGGGGGGCGCCCAGCTGGCTCAGTTGGTAGAGCATGTGACTCGTGATCTTGGGGTCATTAGTTTGAGCCTCATGTTGGGTGTAGAGATTACTTAAAAACACATATTTTTTAAATCTTAAAAAAAAGTCCTAAAGATAATGAATGGGGAGCCAATGGAGGATACTAAGGAAATATAATAGTGATCAGATGTGTGTTCATAGGAGTTATTTTTTTAAATGATGTAAGTTTCTGGAAGAGATTCAACATGCTTTCATTTCTAGTGGTGAGAATCCTCTCCTTCATCTGAGACATGGGAGTCACTGCCCAGCCAAGGCAGTCTGCTTTTCTTCCCCTGAGCCACAGGGCCAACTGATTCCCACTGATGGAGTCCATGTGCACCTTGCAAGCCCCCCGAATACTAATTTGGCACTGCAGCTTGGACGGACGCTAATGCAAATCACTTCGGCATGACTGATGAGATGTTCACACCTTGTTTACCTAGATTTGAAAAAAATGATTTGAAAAGCTCTCTGTGCAGTCATGAGCTTTCTCTTAAATTGAAATGGCAAAGTCTATACAGAGTTGTAGTTTCTAGCAAAACCCTCTAAAGCTGCCTTATTTAAACAATTTAGAAAGTATTTAAGTAGCAAAATGGCTTTCTTTTTAAGTAGTGCCACAGTATAGATGCATTTAAACTCACAGCAGAGCATGATTTGTGGTCTCAAAAAACCTTTTCAGAAATCTCTATTTGCTCTTAACAAAGAGCTGTCACAAGCTCATGGTGTTATTTTTCAAGCGCCTAGAATACATTTTTGACTTGATCCATCAAGCCTAGATGGGCAAACACCACAATATTTTCATGGGTTTGGGTACTGTATTAGTTGTGTGCACCTGACAGTATCACTGAAGAAAAATAACGTGGTTGAGAATAGATAAAACTGAGACCACCTAGTATTACACGGATTGCACGAGAATCCTTTGGAAAATGCATCTTTTTCAAGAATCGGGATTCTTTGAGTTGAGGCACTGAGAATCGAGGTCGCTCCACAGTTAATGAAAAGACGGGTTCTGAGGCAAATGGAATTAACCAGAATGAAGAGCAGAGGAGAAAGGTGACATGATGGCCTATGACTTCATTGGAATTAAGAATCTGAAAAGGCCTGTTCACCCCCATCCATCCTGTCCAGCCTACATGTAGTCTTTTGTATAGCACCTCGACCTTGCTGGTTTACTTGATTTGTTTTTCAATTATTCAGGCTTCAAAGCTTCCTGATCTCTCACAGGAAAATATTCTGATTCAATCAACTGAGCTTGGGGAAAACAACTGTTAGATTTTACATCTTAAGAATCAGCTTTCACAGATGGTTAATAAACCTATATTTGAATGGGTGGGGAGATACAATGTCAGCAGATAATGATGATAAACTTCTTGAATAATTTTCAGCTCAAGATAAGAAACTCTAAATCTGCAGACTAGATGGTCAATTAAAAAAAAAAAGAGGACAGTGACAGCATTCTATTATCGTATAAGTAATCACATTATGGATTAGAGGAGTTTACTTTAAATGACAAAATACATACTGTGCATATAAAAGATGAAGGAAAATAGAGGTACAACATTAAGAGGTAAAGTAAATCTTTTAAAATGTACTAACACTCCATTCAATTTTATCCTATTACATTGCTGGCTCTTCTTCACCAAACACACTCTATAAATCATATTGTACCATTATGATACTTTTAGAATTTGAGAAATAGGACAGAACTAGTGTTGTTGCTTACGTAACCCAGGGGCAGCGACGCTCATTGATAACATTTCTGTTACAGTCTGTTCTTGAGTCTCTCCAGTAACTTCCAGAGAAACACAGATTTTTGCAGAGTGAAAGGAATGTCTTCTGGAAGGCCCTCTTGTTCTTTCCTGTTTTCTATTACCATTCAACATGCCAAGCGTTTTGGTAATGTAGATGGAATTCTACTTAAACAAACAAACCAACTATAAGGATTCCAAAAAAACCTCCAAAACAACAAAAAATCATAACTTGTGTCACTGCGTTTCATCCTTCCAGAATTTGTGATCCATTGAACAAAACTTCACCCTGGACATCAAGGCTGATTCATTCACTGGAAGTGGCTGTTCTAGGGCAGACCAAATGTTCAAGGGCAGGAGGCTCCTGGGATCCATGAACAAGAAGTGTTGGATCCTCCAGAAAACAAATGCAATTCCCTGAATAGAAAAATGCTTCTGCTAGTCATCCACGAGCCCACGTTTCTTCCTTAAAAGAACTGCTCACTGCTGTTCAACTAAGACGCTCATATTTGATGAACTCATGGCACTCATGAAAACACATTTTTCTTGAGCAGCAAAATTTTATTGCTCATCTTACAGCCTGAACCCATAGTCAGGGGATGTCTTGCTCCTACGACTGCGATTATGTTGAATTCTTAAACGGTGTGTTAGGACGTGTTTTTATGTGTGAAATTCATAATACAGCTCTTAATAGGCACTTCGGTAATGACCAAAAAGATTTGCTAGTGAGATGTCACAAAAATTAAACGAGCAGTTTCTAATACTTGTTTACATGGCATAAGCAGAAGACTTTTGACACTCGGATAGAGATAATGTAGAAAATGTACAATTATTTAGCTCATTTATCTCAAACTAATTGTTTTGAGCACTTGTGATGGACTCGGCTTTCCGAAAGGCTCCAGGAATTTGGAGATGAATGAGACATGGCCAATTTTGGGAGGAGTTTCAAGTGTAGTCTCCTGAAGGGTAAGTAAAAATTCACCTAGAAGATTGAATAAAGAAGTGAGGGAGGAAAGACAGGAATCTAGACAGAGTGCTGGGGGAGATAACAGCAGTTTATTGAGTCTGCAGTGAAGAAAGGCTGTGGGAGGTCACTGGGAGCTGACTCTGGAGAGAGAAATAGGAACTAGTTGCTGACAGGGATAGTAGAGCCATGTGAAAGATTTTGGACTTTATTCAGAAAATAAGGGAGAGCCACAGAAGGAATTGTTAAGCAGGGAAGTGACAAAACCAATTAGAATCATCAAAAAAAATGGCAGAGCATTCAAGCCATTTTTCTGCAACTATGCCAAGTACTGACAAAAATGGATTCTCTACTGACCCAAATAACATAAAAATAGCCTTAAAACTAGGTGCTTCTTTTCTGGTTATACAGGTATACTGACTAAAGTCAAATGATGGGCCACAATTCTGAGACACCAAATGTTTCATGCTCCATTGCCACTCAACAGAACTTCAATAATCTCTTTTCTTTTCTGATAGGGGGCAGGGAGGTTTGCCTGAGAATGGCCCATGTAATGGTCATTGAGTTTCAAAGTGCTTTTGTTTTTCAGGGTCACCTAACCAACTGAGGCTCCAATGAGAAGGCCGTTGTCTTAACACCTATGACTAGGGCAGGGGTCCACAGACATTCTTTCAAAGTGAAGAATGAACTAATCATCCCTGGGGATGATTACTGAGGATAATACTTTTCTTCTAGTATCAAAAAAAAAAAAAAAAAAGAAGAAGAAAAAGAAAAATCAGAGTAAGAACACAACAGTATTTCCAGAAAAATCTGCGATATTGTCAAGCATTTTACATGTTTCATCATAAACACATATTCTTTTAAACCAGGAAATCTATTTTTTGAGAATCCTGATTATTGAGAAAACAGTTTTAGACATGTAGTTTTTGACCACCTCTTAGCTGCATAAGAATGGACCCTGTATGGAAAATACTTTTTTATGAAGGAAGGAAGGAAGGAAGGAAGGAAGGAAGGAAGGAAGGAAGGAAGGAAGGAAAGGAAGGAAGGAAGGAAGGAAGGAAGGAAGAAAGAAAGAAAGAAAGAAAGAAAGAAAGAAAGAAAGAAAGAAAGAAAGAGTCCTCACAGCTTGTGCTGGACTTACCATTTGTGTAAGAGTATCTTTCTCTGTTTCAGACTCACAGATTCAATGTGTCCACCTCTGCTCAGCTTGAGTATGTGTGTCATATGGCGCCTGGTCAAGCCCATTGCTGTATTGGTCCTCTATGGGAAAGGGGGGGTGTCCTTCATTCAGTGGCAAAACTGGGGGACAGGCAGGCCAATGGCCCTACACTGGCTGCTGGGAAGGACTCACTGGCCATGTGGGACCAACATCCATTAAAGAAGCTACTACTGCTCTGTGTGAGTTAAGCATTATTTCTTCAAGTGCTTGACTGCATTGTTTTCCTTGGTGACTTTGATACCAAGATGCAGTGGGCAACAGTGTTCAAACTTCTACTTTTGATAAGAGGCAACATACGTCAATTGTTCAACATGGATTGTATGATAAGACTCTTGGAAATTATTTTGTAGGCAATAAAAATGGCATTACTCAATATGAAGTGAGATGACTACACGATGTGACCAAGAACCTAAGAATCTGGGTCATAAACTAGCCGTTGCTCTCCAGGTCCAAGCTCTAGTACAGAATTCTCCAGGGACCTGGGAGGGACCCCAGGTTCAACCCCTGTGGCTTAAACAAGATTGACTGAAAAGACCAAAGGCTGAAGCAGACTGAGGGGGCCACCATGCGCAAGCCCAAATCTCAGACCTCGTCATGCCACTACAAAGACTCTCATGCAGAGCCAGCCCAAGAGCTCAAAGAGGAAGATCAAAGAAATGTGTTCTGTGATGCCTACTGCAGATTTGGTCTAGATAAGCTTCCTTAGGTCTTCTGAGGCTGGGGTCATTAGGAACATCCCTGAAAAAATAGCATCCCACAAAGAAGCAGAGAGAAAAAGTTAGGCATCTTCCAGAAGAAAGTGGACCTTCTCCACTCTGGTCACAGAGGGACAAAGGTCAGAAGGGAACAGAAGGAAACCAAAGACAAAGAGGGCACGAGCTACTTCTCTCTAGTGCACTGTAAGAAAATCCACGTAGAGTTAGAAAGACTGTGACAGTCCCTCTTCTTCCTTCCTTCTCTACTCAGGACAATGAAACACTCTCTCTGTTACTCCTACAGCTCAGTGACCAATACGATATCCTTCAGCATCTCCCCCAGCCTCTTCAGTGGAGGAGCGAAATGCCTTGATCCTGATCCAATTCTGTTAAAGGATCAGATATAAGTGTGTAGAGGTATGTGAGAGGGAATGAGGGCTTTCTGTGTCCACTAGAACCCCCCTGAATTGCAGTGAAATCCTATTTCCTTGACTCTTACACTATTCACAACAGTGACTGAGGGCAAGTCTCACGTTTGATGTGTACCTTTCATGTTGCTGTTGTTCTTTTAAAAGCTCTTATTAAGTTAATGGTACATCCCAAGCATTGGAATCATGGAATTGGGGAACCAGTATAATGTCCAAGAGCACAGGAATCAAGTCTAGTTTCACACGCTCAAATGATCCTCAGTTAATATTTGAAATCCTTGGTTTGTAACTTTGGTATTTTCATGCAAGTGTTATTAAAGAAATGGCTCTGAAGGGAAGTACCAGCTGGGGTGTTAGTCTGTCTACTATCAACTGGACATCATTGCTCATCCTTGGGGAGAAGCCTGGAGTCTCCATTTCCTGGGATCCCTTGCCAGCTAAGTTCCAACATGAGCTCTGCCCATGGGAATCACTTGCAGGAAATACCGAGAGAAGAGGAGGAGAAGCAGCCTTCAGCCTGCAGCCTCCAGCCATAGACAGGAGAGCAGGACAGACACCTATGGAAGATTTTGCTAGGGGCTTTTTAGGGGAGCGCCTGTGACTCACTTGGGAGTTGGAGGCAATAAAGATCATTAGCAATAGCTCTTCGGTGTTTCCTGCATTTCCAGAGTCCCTGAAAACCAGGAGAATTCCTCCCCCCTCCCCAACCTTTGCTCCTGCAGCCCTTCCAACAGTTGTATCAGCCTCTAATTCTCTGTATTGCACTCTTTTCTGCTCCAAATGCCAAATGCTTAGAGTGACTGAAAACAAGTGATAATCACGTTCTTTTTCCTATGTAACACTCCTCTCTTCTCAGCTAACAGATTCTTTTAACAGCTAAGGGGTAGTCTTTTTAGAGGCTGTTTCTGTGTTACTAAAAGCATTACAGGAAGACTGAGGCCTTACTTATTCTTACTATTCTTTGGCCTTACTTAGTTCCCTTGTCTCATGCAATTATTTTTATTTATACTTCATGCTCCTGTCTGTAGATATTCTCCAATTACCCACATGGCTGTATAACAGTAATAGCAGTAGCAATTAACATCTCTCTAGTTCTTAACACTTTTTAATGCACACTTAATACATGTTATCTCACTTGATCTTCACGGCAATTTTATCACTTGAATGGAATGGCATTATATTTTCCTATTTTATATGTGGAAAATTTGAGACCCAGAGAGGTTAAGTGATTCATTCTAGGCCACAAAGAAAATCAGGGAATGTACTAGGACTAGACTTCAGGATTTTTGACCACTACTATTCTAGGGTGTCTGATAGTGTTTTACTATCTCATCAAGTTAAGATGGCCACTCTCTGCATGTAACTTTCCTGATGTGGGAAATTTCCTAGAGTTTAAGCCTTATGAACTCTTGAGTTACCACGTTTGTTTTGTGTGAATACATTCCAAGTCTTTGTCAGTGCTTTGAATCTCATTCTTCAAATTAATATAACAAGCTCAATGGGTAATTACATGATCATTGGGGGGCAGCTCTATGATTGCTATTTGGCATCAAATATATTTGGTATACTGGCAAAGTATAATAATGGGAGTGACAATATATCATTATCTCTGACAACCTTTCAGTGGCTAATACCAATTAGTCAATGGTCTAATATCTACTGAATGAGTTTTCATATTGGAGAAACTCCCAAGATTCTAATTGGAGTACCCGACAATGTCACTTAAAGAGCACCCAACTGAGAATCAGAGGGACAGAACTTCTTGCCTACTCAAACATAAACTTTTCAGAATAAAAATAAAGGAGTTGGGTAACATTAAAAGTAACAGACCACAGGCCATACTGGATGTATGAATAAATGGAGAATCTGGATAGTTCTTAGGATTTAAAAAATTTTTTTTGAAGATTTTTAAAAAAGATTATTTATTTATGTATTTGAGAGAGAGAGAGATCATGAGAGTGGGGTGAGGGGCAGAGGGAAAAGCAGAC
Source organism: Ursus maritimus (assembly GCF_017311325.1). Taxonomy (NCBI): domain Eukaryota; kingdom Metazoa; phylum Chordata; class Mammalia; order Carnivora; family Ursidae; genus Ursus; species Ursus maritimus. Next base: position 16,786,927 of record NW_024426008.1, on the reverse strand, counting down.
TCCCTGCTGAGCAGGGAGCCCAACGTGGGGCTCGATCCCAGGACTCTGAGATCATGACCTGAGCCGAAGGCAGATGCTTAACTGACTGAGCCATCTAGGTGCCTCTCTTAGGATTTTTTAAATCATGTAAATGAAAATAGCTAAGACTCTACTAAGAGAAATGTACATGTTTAAATTCAGAAAGCATTGGTTTCCATTAATAAATTCAACATTTCCATCTAAGGATAGTAAATTTTAAATATAAAAAAACAAGGAAAAATATATAAACTGCAATATGTCAACAAGGTAAATAGAATAGTGGCAGCCAGCTCCCAGAGCAAAGAGAGAGATGTGGAAAATCTGTAGCAACGTAGTGTTGACAGAAGACATGGCTGGATGTGCACGTGCTGATGAGCGTATCATGCCTCAATGAATGAAAGTTTTCATGGTTCTTACTTCTTACATCAAAAATTCTTCTAAATTTTGAAGTTGTATTTTTAAAGCAAATGCTTTGTAAGTAGACTTGTGTACAACTGCAATGACAAAGTCAGCCACGGAACAGAACACGTGATCTATTAAGTTTAGACCCAATGAGCACTTAGGAAGCACCAATGTTGCGTTACACACTAGCCCAGGTGGTATCAGCATTGAGGTGGAAAAGTGCTCTGGGGTCAAATGGGCCAAATTCAAACTCCAGCTCTGCCACCCAGTGGTTGTGGAACCATCATGTATTTGGGTAATTTCTTGTAAATGTTCACATCGGTGAACCTCATAATTTGTTTCGAAAAGTATAATAAATGGCACAGGTATTTAAATTATTTTGCAGAGTACCCGGCTCACAGTTGGCCATAAATGCTCATTCCTTTCGGTTTCCATAAAGGTCACAATGATCCCAGCACTGCTCAGCAGCTGCCCTGCTCTCCCTTCCCCAGACATCATCCGGTCTGTGGTGCCCGCGCAGACATAATCAGTAAGAAGAGGCAGAGGTTTTTACATTTAGGAAACAAGCTTTCTTCTCCTATTGTGTCAAAGTCCCTTTGGTTCTTCAGCACTCTTGCCAATCGTGAGCCTCTGTAAAGGAATATCATGAAAAAAAAGAGAGCGCTTTGCCTTCAGAACAAACTTCTCCAGAAATATTCTCAAGGAAGAGGGTTTAACCACCAGAAAATCAGGAATAACATGCAGGAGACATATAACTGGACATGGAGCCTTGCAAAGGGACACTGGGTGGCCAGAGAGCTCTGACTTGAAGTCACCTTTCCTTGGGGTCTCTCCTGATGACCACTGTGGCTACTCCCTGATGTCAGTGACTCCAGAGCACTGGTCCCCTTCTGTCCTACATCCTGAGCATGGGAAACAGGGACAGAGGGAGTAGGCTGCAGTTTGTTTGGTTTTGCTCTAGAAGGTAAACTCTTTAAAGGTAGCAAACATGTGCATAAAGTCACTAGGAGGTCACCTCCCTTGATCAAAATAAAGCTCTCAGTAGTTTTTAAGCCCAAATGTCTTACTGTACCATGCAGTCATTATTTATGAAAATATTTCTCTCAGTCTAGTCTATCTCCAATGCCCCACACCCTGTGTTTCGATAAATGCTTATTATAATTTAATGCAAGAATATAACAATAATGATGATTATAATGATAAGCAGAGCCCTTGACTTGTCCTCTTCAGGACCCCCACATTCTAAATCTGAGTACTCCTGATGGCTAAAGGGTAAAATGTTCTTGAATGAAGGAGATGGGAAAGATCACTTTTTTTTTCTTTTTCAAGGAAAAAGAACCAAGTGAAAAAGAGAGGCGTGTTCATTTGGCAGCAAAGGAAGACATTCTCCTTAAAAGGCAGCCCTCTGCCAAGTTTTTAGCTTCTGTTTGTTGTTGCTTAAAAGGTAAACATAATTAAGAAAGAAAATACCGAGTCTTTAAAAACACAGCTGAGTATTTATGTTTTTCCTCAGAGACTTCTGGGCTTATTTCTAAGGATCCTTCTTTGCTACTGAACATCATCAGAGTTAAATGCCACCAAAATAACTCTGCTGCACCGTTCTGCCTTGGAAAGAGGAGAACGTGTTTATTTAGTAACGTCCATCCCTCTCAGATCGCGTTGTAATTCTTCAAAGTCTGAACGTCAACATTATAATTTTCTCTCCCATTGCAGAATGCACCCACTTTTGTTCTGAAAATTCCATGTTATCAAGTCTTCGGGTACAGCTATCTGATCCCATCTTAATTGCTTTACCCTAGATAAGCAACTATAATGATAATAGGGCCCCCTAATGAGTTAATAAACCATCTGGTCTTGTTAACTCCTGAACTCTCTGAATTTGTGTTGCCAGAGAGGCGACTCCAGCTCTTGCTCCCATTAGTGAGAATTCCCCTAAAAAATCTCTTGGTCTGTTGCAAGTCTGCTCATTCATTTGATTCTTGGGTTTTGTGTGTGGTTGGCTGGTTGTTTTCCCCTAATTTCACACCACATGGAGCCATAGCTAGACCACATTTTGACGGAGTAATATCTGAGTCAAGACTCACAGTATGTGACAACTTATTTTAAGCTGCGGACAACAGGGAAAGGGACAGCAACAGAGAGTACGTGCACAGCATCTCAACTCTATGGTGAACACCGTTCAGGCTTCTTCTGAATCAGACCCATTCTCCTGGCTGCCAGCACGTGATCGTCTCTACCACGGATGAGAATAGTCTCTCCGGGAGAGCACTGTGGCTGGTGGCATTGTCCCTCACAGTCTACTTTATCTGTTTAAGGCTAGAAGTCCCTTTGGGAACCCCCGGGAAGCCCGTCTGGAGAGGTCATTCCCAGCTCTCTGAATAGCCCATGAGCTCTCTGAGCATGACAGTGATTCCTCAGAAACCAATATATGCTCATACAACTCCTATTCTAGTGTACTGGGAGGCAGGAAGGGTCACTCCTCCACAGGTAGCTGATTTTCCATGGCGAAGCAAATCCCACTTGGAGTAAGTTAAGAGTGTGTTCACAAGTACAAATGTAGGCGGGCATGTGGGTGCTGTCTTGCTCCCATGTGACGGACACACAGCCGAGCAAGCACACCACACCACACCACATGACACCTACACTGTCCAATGACAGATTCGACAACCTCTGCTCTGGTCTCCCTCTCTCTACACTTTGCCTCACAGAGCTCTGCCTTTTCCTCTGTGCTTTGCTCCTGTCACTCCCCAGATTGAATGTTCGGTGGTTTTGAGTTGTGAGTTAAAGTTCAAAGCCTCTCACTTAAAAAGCTCCTCAATATGGCGCTGACTCTAATTGACAGAAGGATGGCCCCCCACCCATGTCCAGGTCCTATTCCCTGAACCTGCGAGTATGTCATCTCACCCTGCAGAAAGGACTTTGCAGATGTGACTGAGTTAATTTAGACATGAGGAGATAATCTCAGATCTTTCCAGTGGGCACAAGGCAACCACAGGACCCTTACAAGAGGAAGGCAGGAGGGTCCTAGTCAGGGAAGATGGCATAACCTAAGGAGATGTTGGAGTAATGTGCTCTGAAGATGGAGGATGGGGCTGCCAGCTAAGAAATGTAGGTGGCTTCTAGAAGCTGGGAAAGTCCTGGAAAGAGATTCTCCCCCAGAGCCTCCAGGAGGGATGCGGTTCTGCCAACACCTTGATTTTAGCTATGAGACCCATTTTTGACGTCTAACAACACAACTGTTAAATAAGATACTTGTTTTCTGAAGCCACCAAGTCCGTGGTAATTTGTTACAGCAGCAAGAGGCAACAAGCACACTCACCTTGTACCTTCTCCCCCAACCCATCTTCCTGAATCCTTGGTTAAAGCCACGTTCCACCAGCCAGGTGCTTTACAGTCTGACTACAGAGTCTGTTCATTCTCCAGGTGCACCTTCAATTACGCCTCTTTTATGACAAGGGATTCCTGATTTCTCTGGACATCTCCAGAAATTATTCTGAAATCGCCCCTGATGTCCTCTTACTCATATTGTACCATCACATTTCTACTACTACTTTGAACTAATACTTGACTTTCTATGACTATACTTTTGTCCTCCTCCCCAGCTTAATTTTAAGTACTCTGTAGATGGGGCTTGGGTTATATTATTTTCTTGCTTTACCTACAGTTCCTAGTGTCATATCATGCACAAAGAAAGCACTAAATAGGTATTTGTTAGGTTTTATTTTGTCCACAAAGACATATGAAACAGTGCTGTAAGACTTACTATAAAATGTGCAAATAGCCCTTCTTAGCAGCAACTTCACAGGATTCAACCCAGCAGTGGGTTTTCACAGAGGCTCTCTAGACTTCTAAAGCAGCATCACAGAATGACTCTGTCAGGCTATGATTACTGGTCAGTAATGGAAAATAAAGCAACAGGTACAAGCATTATAAAGATAAAAAGAAGAAAATGGTAGTACAACCAGGGAGGCACTCAAATCCCCCAAAGCTCTTCCCAGATAGCCTGACATGCTCTAGTGCAGATGTAGCGACATAAAAATAGATTTGGGCTTTAAATTTTAGGGCTTTCAATGAGGCATTTATATGGCCCGTGTCCTCCAACCTCCGTTCAGCGCTAGACACTGAGGACATTTCCTAGTAAGGATATAGGGGAGTGTGTAATAGATTTTTCCTGTTATTTTTTTCAACCAAGACTTTCTCCAATGGTAAGCTGAAATCTATAAGCAATAGCATTTCCCACAAAATTGCAGTAAAAAAAAAAAAAAAAAAGACAGGATCTGTTTGTCCCGGGCCTCTGTCTATCAGGAATGAATCCACATTCTGGAGACCAAGAGCCTACATTGAAATCCTAACTCCATCTCTTAGTGGTTGGGCCAACTTTCAAGACTCTCTGACCTCCATTCCTCATCTCTACAATGGGAATAATATGAATACCTTCCTCGTTTGCTGTAGTGAGGATTAAATGAGGTAAGGCATGGGAGGTGATTACAGTAGAGTGTCCAGCCTGTAATGGGTCTTCATGAGAGATTACTTGTGATTATCATTCTATCTGGAAACCTGCTTGGGTCAACTTCTATAAATCTTCCAAGGCACAAACCAACCAAGCATGTTTGGAGATGAATGCAGGAGGAAGAGCTATGGCACAGGAGGGAATGGCATAGAGAAGAATTAACTGCAGGATCAAGGGCCATGTTTTCACAGTAGACCTTGAGCCAAGGTCAGGTCTATCCAGCGTTTCCACATCCACCCCCATCCTTGTCACTAGCACTTCTGTCTGTGTATGCACTGCTTGTGAGCACCGAACTAGGGAGGCTAAAACGCTCAGCTTTTCCAGCCCCTGGACAGACGTCCAATCCCTCACCTGTTGCATAGCTCCCACATAGTTATCATGATCACAGTATAAGGTACGCAACTTTCCCCCCATTTTATAGATACAAGAGCGTGCCTCAGGGAAAGAAGCCAGATACCCCACAATGCATCTAGCTTGATTTCATACGTATAAAGGTTTTAAAAGAGTACAACACAAAATTGCAGTGTTAAAACTAAGTCAAGAAAGTGGTTACTGTGGAGAGGGGAGAGGGGAAGCCATTGGAAGGGTCCCCAACTCCTAAGAGGGGATTCTGATGGGCTGGCAACAGCCAATGTCTTGGTTTAGGCAGCAGCTACACAGATTTCTTTTGGTGATAATGCACTGGGCTATGTATCCATATTTTGTGCATTTTTTTATATGAGCTGTATTTCAACTGAAATGCTTACAAAAATGAGGCTCTGAAGTTCATGTGGAAAACCTGTGGAAGACTATGGATTCACATCCGTGTTTCTCAGGTTGGGCACGAAAATGTACAGTCTTACCCAAGCTCTACTGCTTTCAAAGAGGGTGAATAAAAAATGAGTTTTCTGCATCAATAATAGGCTATGCTTTGGTCCAGAAACCTCTGTCTGGGGTCAGAAAGAGCCTGGGGTCAGAAAGAAATGTTTTAAAGGACATTTATGTCCTTTGACATAATTGTCTTGAAGGACATTCAAGAGTCTATCATCTTTATATTTTCTTTTCCTTGCAAAGTGGTTTTTCTCTGGTGATGTTTTCATTGGTTTCTAACCTTTATAACTGAGGCATCAGCCCCAGTAAAAGCCTTCCCTGGAACATCTGGTTTGGCCTCTAGTAAATGTCTATTGTTTGGAGAGTCCGGGGACCCGAGTCAGTATAATAAGGATAAACAGATCATTAAAACTGAATAGACAGTCCGGACATGTACAGTTAAGTAATTTTTGACAAAGTCATATAAGCAATTCAAAAAGAAAAAAAAAAAAAGTCTTGTCAAGAATTGATGCTAAGGAGTGCCTGGGTGGCTCAGTCGTGCCTTCGGCTCAGGTCATGATCCCAGGGTCCTGGGATCAAGTCCCGCATCGGGCTCCCTGCTCAGCAGGGAGTCTGCCTCTCCCTCTCCCTCTCTCTCCTTCTGCCCCTCTCCATCACTTGTTCTTTCTCTCTCTCAAATAAATACATAAAATCTTAAAAGAAAAAAAAGAATTGATGCTTAAACAACTGGATATTTCTACAGAAAAAAAAAATAAACACCTCAACTCCTATCTTCCAGCATACAGAAAAATTAACTCAAGATGGATCAGAGTTTTATTAAACCCAAAAGCTATAAAGTTTCTAAAAAATATAAAAAAATATCCAATGGAGTAGGCAAGGACTTCCTAAATTGGTAAAAAATAGCACTTATGTTAAAAGGAGAAATTTGATCAACTTGATTTCATTAAAATTAACAACTTCTGCTCCTTAAAAGACAACAGTAAGAAAGTGAAAAGTGAGAAAATTTTTGCCACATTGTATCTCTAACACAGGACTCGAACCCAGAATATATTTTTAAAAGTCCCACAAATCAATAATCCAAATGGTCAAATATTTTTAATGGGCAAAATAACAGACACGCACTTTATTAAAAAAATAATGGACGAGTCAACAAGCACATAAGAATATGTTCGACAACCGGTGGGCATCAGAGCAACTAAATTCGCAGTGAGAGGTCAGGATACCCTCGCGAGAATAGCTAAAGGAGAGTTAGGCAACATCCGTCGTTGGCAAGGATGGAAAAATAAATAGATAAACGTTGTGGTGCTTTGCTGGCATATCAGTGAATACGAATCAGTTCAGTGCAGTGATTTCTCAAAGGAAGGTGAAACTTCTCACTTGGAGCGGCCATGCTGCAGTAGTACATCCTTCCTGGGTATCTGTCATCATTTGTCATCACTCTTCCTACTATTTATCCCAACTACTTCATATATATTTTTTCAGGGTTTTGGCCTATCTCTCCTACTAGATCGTAAACCCTACGAGGGCAGAGTGCGTACCCTGTACCAGGTACAGAGAAGAAGCTCAAGGAAGAGGCTTTGAGTGAATGAATGGGTGTGTAAATGAACGCATAAATTAACAGAGAAGAAGCAGAATGACATGAATTTAAAAATTATGAGGCATCTTAGTTAACGGAAGAAGCATGTTTCTAAAGTCAAGGCAATAATCTCACTGACTGCTATTCGTTTCCGTGTGGTTCTTCGTTCTGGTTTATTTACCGACATGAGGCGTCCAGACAGCAAGTATTTATTGAGCAGTTAACTACATCCAAGGCCGTGTATGTGGGGAGGGAAAAATCTGGTGGAGGAGCTCACAGACAGATCTTCAGTTATATTCTGAACCAATGTGAAGTATTATAATAATTTGAATTTGAGACACGGTATGATTCCTTACCTTGATTCATTTTCCTCAATCACAACTTGGATTTGAATAATGATACTGTAATTAAGGACAGGGGTTTAAAGAAATCATTCTTTGCATTCCAAAGATCCTGCTTAGTTGTTTAGTTCTGTTTTCGTAAATCACTAGACTGTCAAAATCAAATCTTCTCTCTTTTTTATTATATGAAATAGAAATTTGCATCAATCTTTTTTTCTCTGCCTAATTTTAATTCTCTGTCTGTAATATGATGAACACCACACTGAGGTTGTTTTCGGTGTAGCAAACTAGCATCTGACACCATCTCTTTGTACCCACACCCTGCTGTTGCTGATCTTACTACTCTCTAATTCTTTAACTCATTCATCCCTCCATCTGACACCTAGCTTCTCCAAGTGTAGCTAGTGTCATGACCTCAAGCTATCCTTTTTTCCTCCTGAAATTCACAGTAGAAGTGGCTAATGGGCATTTTCTTTTACCACAGATAACATTTCCATCAGTGCATTAGTCAGAAGGCCAAAGAGCATCTCATTTGCAAGAGCAGCACTGAGCATATTTATGAGATTTTAAATTGGGTAAACATTGTACTTTGATTTTATAATTTCAATAAAAGGGGCCCCTGGTAACAAATAATCTGATAAATTTCAATTAGGAATGCTACATCTAATCACTTTTTTAAAAGTGATTTTGAATAGAAACTCATAGTTTTCAATACAGTTGGAAAGAGTTGAAGGTCAAAAATAATCAAGGACTCATACAGGGCAGAGAATTGTCATCTTTTGCAGCTGTATTTTTACAAAAAGATAGATGAGAATTTAAATGTAAATTCATGTTCAAGTGTAGAAGACTCGAACTTAATATCTATTCTGGATAAATGAAATTTTTGTAATTGTGAACTCCGGAATGAATCATAATGCAAACAAAAAAAAAACAATAAGAAAGAAGGAAAATAAGGAAAAAAAATAAAGAAGCAGCTTCCCTTTGTGCAATTTTTCTGGAACTCTCATGAAGAAATGCTGCCTTTTCTTTTAAAACTGTGGTTTTCTCACAAATTTCACTCTAATCCTATTCAACTCCATCAAATGTGGGACATTTTAATTCTGCATAATTCTAGTTTCTTAGAGACGCCTGCGAAGACCCAGTTCCTTGGGGACAGTCAGTACTAAGACAGGTCAGAGAACAGAGGGATCCCTGTGGGCAAGAGAGGAGGGAGTGCTGGGAAGATTTTGTAAAAGAGAGAAACCTTGACGAGGGTTTCAGTGGGTTGAATTGGATGGTTAGACATAACTCTAAAAATGCTTTTTATTTAAAAATATATATATATCTAAGGGACACCTGGGTGGCTCAGTCGATTAAGCGTCTGCCCTCAGCTCAGGTCATGATCCTGGGATCCTGGGATAGAGCCCTGCCTCGGGCTCTCTGCTCAGTGGGGAACCTGCTTCTCCCTCTCCCTCTGCCTGCTGCTCCCCCTGCTTCTTAACTCTCTCTGTGTCAAATAAATAACTAAAATATTTTTTAAAAAATCCAAGCAGACAAAACCCATGGATAGATGAGAAGCTAGTGTCAGACACATTTTTCTGACCCAAAGAAACTGTTTACTTTGTGAACATACACTATAATTACACAAAATAACGTGGGTGATCATGTACTCTACACAGGCCTACAAAGGACTTGCATGTGTGTTAGCATTTCTCAAAGTCTGTTCCATGCAGGTGTCAACAGATAAATTATGTATAAAGAGGTTCTATGGTCAAAATATTTGGAAACCCCCAAGGTTTGACCATTTCTTTTTAGCCTTAAATACTTCTCAGCATCATTATGATGCAAATGTGCACTGAAAATCTATTACAGGAAATATATTTAGGGGTTTCAAATTTATTTTAGCATAACATTCTCTTGGGGATATTTCAAGTGTTTAGTAGTTACTACACAGCATCCTGGAAAATGCTGGTTCACATTATGCCACGTGAACTCCATGGAAACCAAGCTAGTGTCATTATCCCATTATCTGTCTCTCTCTCTCTCTTTAGTATCTATATCCCTCTATATAGCTATATATCCCCCTCTATCTATCTAGCAGCTAGCTAGTTAGTTATCTTCTTAGAGTAGTGCCCGGTACATAGTGAAGGGTAATGATTACCACTACTACTATTATTACTATTTCAAGGTTATATAACTAGCATATGGTAAGGCTTAAATTTGAAACCAGGTTTGTGTGTCTCTACACTAAGCAGTAAATTCAATATTCATGTGGACAATGGCAAAATCAGCATATCAATTAAAGACAGATGCTGAGTGATAGGAAGAGCAGGAGCTTCAGCATCAGACAGAGCTGTGTCTCATGCCAGGAGAAGAGATCGTTTACTGCGCAATGTGAGTCAGTTAGCTAACCTCTCCAAACCTCAATTCCTTCACTGCTGGGAGGATGTGAGGACCTGGACTGCAGGGCAGTTATGAATACGCAAGCTGATTAATGCAAAATGTTCCTATCACAATGATTCTGACAAAATGGTGATCTTCACTAATGACAGAATGATGCCTATTCGGGTGATGTGGAGGAGGAGGTTGGTAAGACCCAGTGCCCTGAATCCAAATCCTGAGTATCTTTTACTACATCAAAGGTACATCGGAATTCCTTTCAAGCAAAAAGCAAATCAAGTCTATGAAGGCTGCCAGTTATGCCTTCTAGATCTCTGTGCTGTCTGTTATCATTCAAAGCATTCCAAAGAGAGCTCTCCAGCCAATGGGCCCTTTGTTGCCGGGGAGGCAAAGCAATCTCCTAAACCTGGTCTGGTCCCTTCCTTTCTGCCCCGCTCCTCTCTCTCTGTAGTGATTTCTTTCTCCTGGTTTGAGCTCACATTATTGTCCTGAACAGCATTTGCTTATCATCTTACGTTCTATTTTCCTTGCAGTAAACTATAAAAGATGGAAGCTAAGAAGACAGTGGGGGCAGGAGGATGAGGCTAAAGTGAATGCTTCTGAGCAGCAAAGCTCATCTGCGTGGCAAATGACTGGCAAATACCGCGCTGGCTAGAAAGAAGCTCAGCACTTGGGAGACATCCTCATCTTCATCCTCATCATCACCAGCCTTGCTGAGTGGTCTCAGCAAAAGATAACATTTGAAGAGCAGCTTATTGCCTACACAGAGATCTTGTATTTCCACAATATGGCACTTAGAACCAAGAAAAGAAAAACCAAAACTGGAAATAGAAAATTTTTTTCTCTAACTCATTTGGCAACGAAACCAGACCTAAACTGATACAAAGCTATTTAGAGTTTTCATCCCCCTTTGTGTTATATTCATTTGCTGTTGTGTTTGATTATGGCACACTGCCTCAGACCCTCCCAGGGTATTATGTAACATATGGTACATCTACTGTAATACTTTTCTAAAATCTGAAAAAGACTGAATTACAAAATGTACCTAGCTCCAATGGAGTGTAGTTCTGTATAACCACAATATCATAACTTTGTGTATTTAAAAGCAGGTTTCTTTCCCCCTTCCATGGATTAATGTCTCCACAATCCCTACCCCCACCATCTCTAGACGACTGACCCCTTCTGCCACCTCAACCGTTGGCAACACGCAAAAAACAGTTGAAGCTCATCATCGTAAGTGTTTTTGGTCTCCCCTTTTGGTGCCTCTCTTTTATTCATTTGGTGATTCTTATTTTTTGCTTTTCAGGTACCCGGGCTCTCTACCCCCAGGACTAGTCTCCATCCATTACCGTACCCAAACTTGCCTGGAATCATGGTGTGAAAAAATGGTACCAGAATTCTTGTTACAGAGAAAACTGTCTTGGGGGGGGGGGTGCAGATAAATTCTTGTGGGGAAGAAAGTGAGGAACTCAAGAAAGAAATGAAGACGTTTAGCTGTGCTGCATGAGGAAATGAGAGAAATTTGTGTTTTGGTTCTTGAGAGGCTTGGAGAGAAGAGCAGGAGAGACAGAGGACCAAGGTGAAGAAAAGAACCATTTAGGAAGTGGGTTATACTGGGAATAATTAACAGAGAAACATCCCTCAGCCAAAATAACTTTGAAGGTTAGAAATATCTAAAATGTGATTTTAGGTGGTTCATCTGATATATGATGTGACTAATAAAATTTTTGTGAAGTCTATCCCATGGATGTTTTACGAAAGAGGAACTTGGGTATTTGTGTGTGTGTCTCTATGTGTGCATACAAATCAAGGAAGGTCTTTGTTTTCCTCTGTGTCGGTGTGAGAACAGGGACACTGTGTACTAAAAGGCCACATATAACCCAAAGACAGAGGTACCATCAAAGCATTGGTATCTCTGTATATAGAAGAAAATAACTCAAAATGGGCCAAGACCCGAGCATAAGAGCTACATTATAAAACTCTTAGAAGAAAACATATAACTACAGCAGTGACAAAAGTAAAAAATAAATCGGACTTCATCAAAATTAAAAACTTTTGTGCACCAAAGAATGCCATCAAGACACTAAAAAGACACCCATGTAATGAGAGAAACTTTTCGTACATCATACGTTTGATTAGGAATTTATATCCATAATATATAAAGAACTCTTACAACTCAATAATAAAATGACAACCCAACTAAAAATGGGAACAGGATTTGAATGGGCATTTCTCCAAGGAAGATATACATATGGCCAATAAACTACATGAAAATATCCTGAACATTATTAGTCATTAGGGAACTATGAATCCAAACTACAATAAGTAACCACTTCACACCCACTAGGATGGTTATAATGAAAAAAGCAGACAATAACAACTGATGGCAAGAATGTGGAGAAACTGAAATCCTCCTCCATTGTTGGTGGGAATGTAAACCAGTGTAGCTGCTTTTGGAGAGCAGTTCCTTAAAGTGTTACACAGAGTTACCACATCCCTCAGCAATTCCTATCCTAGATATAAGCCCAAGAGAACTGAAGATGTGTATTCACACAAAAACTTGTGTATAGATGTTGAGGTCCGTATCATTCATTATAAAAAATGCAAACAATCCAAAGGCCCATCAACTGATGTGGGTACCACAAATGGAATGTTATTCAGCCATAAACAGGAATAAAACCCTAATACATGCTACAGCATAAATGAATCCAGAGAATGTCATGGTAAAGTGAAAGAAACCAGACATAAAAGGTCACATATAGAATGGTTCTGTTTATATGCAGTATTCAGAAGAGGCAACTCTATAGAGACAGAATGTAGATTAGGGTTTGCCAGGGGCTCGGGGAACGCGGGAGATGAACACTGACTTCTAACTGGTACAGGGTTTCTTTTGGGGGTAGTGAGACTGTTCTGGAATTTGTGAAAGGATGCACAACCCTGTGAATATACTGACATCCACTATATTGTACAATCTTAAAAGGTGAACTTTATGGCATGAGAATTACCTCTCAACAAAGCCACTGAGTAGCTTTAAAAAGGGCATCAGTGCTCCAGGAATTGTTTAGGTTCTTGAAGCGATCTTTGGACTTGTACCAGCGCAGATGTGTTTTCTCCCCTCTATCTCCAGGGGCAGGGAGACCCTGGATGATATCTGACTCACATCTATAAGCTTTCATCTAGTAAGTGTCATCCAGCTGGATGCCCAGTGTGACTGGCCATTACTATTGTTTTCTATGAAAACTCTGAAATCTAGAAGATTGGAAGTGTGGATGGAGGTTACACATGACTTCTGCCTTCTCATGTCCTGCTTTGGAATCTACTCCCTACATAAGCTATAACCATCCTCTTGACACCTCATGGGTGATATTTGTATAATGCCTTTAGTTTTTAAGGCACCTTGGCACTTATGCTTTCAAGAATAATGATCATTTCCAATGTAAAGATACAACAACTGGGGCCTAAATCAGATTTTAAGTGACATAGGCAGGAAGCAACCCTAGAATTCGAGTGTGCTGAATGACAGCCAGAGTCCCCTTTACACCTTACTATGTACAATCACTTCCCAACTCAAAGGGCTGATAGATCACATCAGGGACAGGTTGTGGGGGTTCATAATAACAGGGGCTTCTTCTTCTTAGTCTTCTCATCATGCTGATAAGACCACTGCTTACTCTGCTTACTTTAGCTGAGTTAGTCTAAGTACAGGGAGTTCCTATTCAGTGGTGAATGCATTTAATTTCTAGTAAAAGTGACTCATGCGAGTGTACTCCTCCTTACGTGGTCCTTCCACTGGTTTGTGCTCACCTGACATCTCAAACCTTCTCAGTTATATCTACATGGGAAAGTAGTAACTGTCAGGCAACTAACACTGGGCATTTTATGAGACACTTAACTTTCTTTCTGAGCCTATCTATGTATTTAGGTCCCTCTCACTAACCTCAAATATATAGCATTTTTTAAAATTTAAATTCAATTAAAATCTATAGCATTTTAAGAATAAGAAATAAAAATACTACACTCAAGGGATCTGATTGTTGGCATCTCTTCCCAGTTCCACATTGTGACATCCTGGTGGGAGCATTAAATCAGCCACAGTGCGGGTATTTATACCAGGAGAACTGGCAAATGATACAAATTAGGGTCTTCATCCTTTCCCCTGACCTGGTTATTAAACATCATCCATCTGATTATTAAATATTTACAGCACACCACTGGATGAGAACGATCTCCCATTGGAAAGAAATTAGAAACCCAGACTAACATCACTGGAAAAGGACTACTAATTATAACAAAGACATCACTGAACACAGTTTTTAAATAAAGTTCTATAAATCACACAGCACAGACCTGGTTACTGGCAAAGACATGGTAAAATTCCACACCAGCGGACAAAGAATTTTATAAAGGGGTTGCTGCCTAAAAAGGGTAATACTCCCCAGTAAGTTAAACGAGTTATTATTCACAAAATGCCTGGCGTAGAGTCCGTGAAGTACACAGGTGCGCTACATAAATAAAAAGGAATTATACAAATGTTATTAACTGCCTACCAACCAAAGGAATCAGCAGGCTAATCCTGAAAAGTAATCCAGTCATCAGGGTTTAGTGAAAGCAAATTCCTTCTCTTTGTGCAGCATGATAAATTTACTGAAGCTTTTCACATGCACTATTTTTTTTTGAATGATATTAACCCTTCCCAGATATAAATGAGAAAGGGTTGTGTGTGTGTGTGTGTGTGTGTGTGTGTGTGTGTTTAACAAGAGAATTCTGACATTCAGGAAAGGTTAACAAATGTTCATAAAGATGAGAATTCAAAATCGATCGCAATTCCACGAGGATGAAAGACCACCTGTATCTGCTAAAGAAACTCCGGCAACGGAGTTGTTGAGCCATTTCATGGTATCAAGGTACCCCATTTCAAAATGTGCCTTCAAGAGTAAGAAATAAGAGATGAATTTAGGATTCTGTCTGGGAAAGAACTACTTGCACCACAGCCATTCCCAGGAAATACCTCGTGGAAAAACCTACAACGTTATGAACATCTTTATGGGCCTCTTGGAACTCATACAGAACGTGACCCAGGGCTTTAAGCCAGAGTGTATTTTATTCCTATCAGTAAAAGATAGCTGTCTATACGTACACTTATCTAACATCAAGTAGTCACAATTTCTGAGGCAGTTTCTCGAATCTGTTGCAGGCAATCAAGGCCATGCAAGCCCTTTGGCCCTGGGGACCTCTCAGGGAGGACTTCACACTTGCTGAAAAGCAGCTGCAGCTCAAAGGTTAAAGACACTGTGTTCGGCTGTGTTAGCATCACCAGGAGCGTACTCCAGCTAGCCGCCGGCCCTAGGTTGGCCAGCCTTCCTCTCAGGAGCCAGCGTGATATCATGGAAGGAACAGAGTCTTTGGAATCAGATCAGCCGGGTTGAATTCTGAGTCTGTCACCTTCTAGCGATACACCTTTGGGCACGTGACCTAACTTCTCTGTGCCTAGGGCCTTCATCTGTAAGAACATGGACATCAGGTTCCTTGAAGATCATTTAACCAAATGATCAAGCACAGTGCCCAGGACACATGTCTTAGTTTCCTTTCTTTCCATTCCTCCTCCCCCACGCCTGACCTCCATTCCCAGCCTGACACTGAATCCAGGGGGTCTCCTTTCACTGCGCCCAGCACACACTTTCAGTACAATTATTCAGTGAGAGGCCGTCTCCCTTGCAGGGCAGAGCAGACTAGCCATGGCGAGATTCCCTGGACAAGAAGAAGGAGAGCACAGGTAGGCTCACATTCTTGGTGCAGAACAAGTAAGCAGGAGACATTGGTCAAGAAGGAGCAAGGTGAACTAAATATTATCCCATGAGCGTATACTGCAGGCGGTGAGAGGTTTGCCCCGGTGAAGGTAAACACAGACCAGGGAAGCCCAACCTCTTCCAAGGAGGTCACGGAGCTAGTGATTTCTTAACGAGATTCACCAACAGCCACATACACATAAAGTTCTCCCGACACCAGGGCCCTGAGCAGAATGTCCAAAGTACACGCTCAACTCAAGAGATTCAAAAGCATCCTAGCTCACCCCAGATGGCAAATGTTCTCAAAGAATGGGATCCAGTCACAGGGAAATGAACGGAAAAGGTTTCTAAATCAGATGGTTCCTGGAGATTCTTACGTATGGCCACAATTTGCAAGCAGCTTCAAAGGAGCTCATTTCTTTGAAAGTGCTTATGTCTTTAAAAAGGTAGTCTATGCAGGGGTGAAGGGCATGGAATCCGAGAATCAGATTGCCCTTAATGCCTGCCTCCTTTCCTTAGCAGCTGTGCAGCTTTGGGCAAGTCAACTTAACCTCTCTGGGCCTGACTTTTCTCCTCTGAAAAAGTGTACAAATAAGAGTCTCTGGCCCTCTGGATTACGGGGAGGATTATGAGACAATGCACTGTATACTGGTATCTAATGAGTGCTTTGTAAACAAGGAATTGATACCCAAACTCCCTGCCTGAGAAGGAAAGACCCTCGGTACTGCTGGTGCTGCACAGTGGGCAAATCTCTAAATGATCCCTTTGATCTGCGATTTTCTCTTTTGTGAATCACTGTAATGTGATTCTCCTTTAATTACAGAGGTTTTTTTTTTTAAAGAAGGTGAAGAAAAGCAAGGCACGGCATTACTTTAAGGATGAAGGACAAAAAAAAAAACATTTAAGAAATACATGTGAATACTAAGAATCGAAAACCCATTCTACCTGTGTGCTGGGGAGACACAGGGTGTGTCAGCCCCCCCACCCCCTCCGCCCTCTATAGCACAGCTTTGACTAACGGGAAACACAGGAAATAAAAAACATAAAAACATCCTGGATGCTTCTCAGGGCTGCTGCTTGCTTAGCTATTTCTGCCCAGTGACAAAGGCAAATGCAATTCAGCTTGCTAAGTGTAGGAAAAAACCAGCCCCAGGCCCACCCTGCTATCTCTCAGTAGAATGTATTTTGCTCTTTTGCAGTCCGTTGACATTGCTCAGAAAAAATCCCTTTATGGGTTTCTCCCTTTCCAAAACGTGGGTTCGTTCTCTTTTCCCAGAAACAATCCTGTTTATTTAGTTGCAGCTACAACCGAGACACTGCGAGGGCCCCAGAAACATCCGCGTGCCTGTTATTTCCATGCTTCTGTTTGCAAGATAAATTCCTGAAACCCCGCCTTCACGAGGGAATATTGTAGCTCCTGTCACGGGGTAAGGCATTTAGCTTCGCGTTCATTTGCCATCAGCATAATTTAAACAACTTCATAAAATATAAATGGCATGAAATGGAAATGCATTTGTTTTGGTGGCCGACGCCTCTGTTTGATGGGAGGAAGTTAGTATCATGGTTACAGGCTCACTGGGTACCCTGCCAGGGCCTTCAACATAAAGCACTGAGGTTGGACACCACCCATATTCCAGGGAAATGAACACAATTGCTCCAGAATGCCACAATGA
This sequence comes from Ursus maritimus, assembly GCF_017311325.1. Lineage (NCBI taxonomy): Eukaryota > Metazoa > Chordata > Mammalia > Carnivora > Ursidae > Ursus > Ursus maritimus. Next base: position 16,769,432 of record NW_024426008.1, on the reverse strand, counting down.
TACCTTTTCCACAAATGCCAGAGAGATTTTCCCCCCACACCCCTACAGGGAAGAAAGAAAATCAGAAGATTGAGTATTACAGTCCTGGCAGTTATCGTGAGATGAGTTATCTCAAGGGAACAAGTTTCTAGAGCAGGAAAGAACTTCCAACTAATACAACTACTTCTAAAGCAAGGCTGTGAACTGCTTCTTGATACCAGTGATAGGTCAAGACACAACGTCCCCTTTGGGACCCCTGATTAGTCTTTTCAGCCCAAGCCTTTCAAGTGGTTCTCCTTCCCTCCTGTTACATCTCTCTGGGCCAAGCCATTGTTCATCATTGGGAGATGGAGGGCGGGCACAGGGATTTCATTCGTTCATTTATCAAATATTTGCACTTTCCTATGGGCCATGGATTTTCTACTCATGAGGAATACACAGATGAGTAGGGCAAATTGCTAGGTTTCTAACTTTCAACGTCAGCCAGCTTACTGCATGCTGCGGTATCTCTATGAAAATCGAATAACTAGTAAAATCATAGTATTTTGTCTAAAGAATTGTCCTAAATCTCTTTTGTATCTGACTGGATTAGTGAAATCAGGTAATCTAGCCTGTGCTGAAGTGTGGGATTCTCTCTCTTATTTGATGTTTAGAGATTGTCAACACATCGGTTTGGGCTGCCTTTTGAAAGAGGCTGTCTCCCTATTTCACATGAAATCTGAGTTCTTGACCTTCCCCCCACAAGCCTGCTCCCCCCTCAGCCTTCCCTATCTTGAGTGATGGCCACTCCATTTTCCTGACTTACTGGGCCGAATCCTGTAAGTGGGTCCCTGACTATTCTCTTTCTCTTCACACCTCACATCCAATCTGTAAGGAAATCTCACTTGTCTCTACCTTCCAAGTGCATCTGGAATCTGATCTCTGCTCCCTACCTCTCCACCACCTCCCTGGCTCGAACTACCATCTTAAGCCCAGATTATGACAAAGCTTCCTGTAAAGTCCCTCCTTCTACCTTTGCCATCCTATAGTCTATTCTCAATAAGACAGTCAGAGCAATCAGTTTAAAATGCAAGTCAGGTCATGTAGGTACTCTTCCCAAATGCTTGTAATTAGGTCGATATCGATATGGTCAGAGTAAGAGCCAAATCTTCATAAAGACTGAGACCTGGTCCCTTTCTCTGGCTTGACCGCCTCCACCCCCATCTCTGCCCCGCATTGTGTCATACCAGCAGCCTCTTTGCTAGCCCTGAACACACCTGGTGTGCTCCAACATAATGGCATTGTGCTTGAATTAGCTGCTGCCTCTGCTCCTTTGCCTAGAATGTTCTTCCCCCTTGGTATCTTCATGGCTGACTTCATTTCTTTTAGGTTTTTGCTCAAAAGTTACCTTATCCCTGAGATCTACCCTAACCACCCTAAAACTGTAACCTTCCGCCCTTTCTCATTCACCCAGGACACCCATCCTCATCACCTACTTGGTCTTCTTCCCCCACCACATTTACCATTTTCTCACCTACCATGAAACTTATCTCTGTCTTGTGTTTAATACCTGATGCCCTCATGGGTTGTGTCATGTAACTGCTTCTTGCCCATGAGCTGTGAGAAGTTAAATGTGTCACTTTCAGGTTAGAGCATTTAATTACTGGTGTGAGATATTCTAGAACTCTCTTTTCTGTATGGAGATCAGCAACATTTGTGGATGGTGTGTTTGATCCCTGGGTTATTCCAATGAGCAGAACCACCTTCCCCACTCTATCAAACTATGACAGAATAAGGCCCGAGCAAGAAATAAGCCTTGTTGTCTTGCCATTGAGACTGGGGGGTTGTTTGAGAACACAGAATCATCTAACCTACCCTGATCAATGCATGGAAGATGGAGAAATTGCTTACCCAATGTCACACAGCCAGGAAGTCCAGACATTCCTCTATGACACATAACAAATTTCTGAAGGTATGTTGGAAACACAATGGTCTGAAAGTCAAACAATATATTTGCAGGCTTTAAATTGAGGACCAGTCCCAAGGAAGTAAAGCAAGTTATAAAACCCTACACAGGTGGGATTGCCCCCAGCAGGATTCCCAGCTTTCTGGGCATTTCCCTTTCCCACTGGAGAGGAAACCACTCCAGGCAAATTCCTGGTGAATCTCCATAACGAGCTGACTCATGGGGCTGGACTAACCAGCACAATCCTTCTCCAAACTTTTACGTGCATCAGAATCGCCCAAAGGGCTTGTTAAAACACACACGCTGCTGGGCCCCATCCCCGGTGGGTGTGGAACAGGCCTGAAAATTTGTATTTCTTACACCTTTCCACACGATTCTGATGATAATGGTCCAGGGACTATACCTGAGAACCATTAACAATAACAAGCAGACCAAGTATCAACTCAAAAACAAAACAAAACAAAACAAAAAAACAACTATGTAAGAGAAAATACTTTTGGTAAGAATTTCCAAATTCCCAGATTTCCAAATCAAATCAGTCATCATGGAAACAGAACTTTCTTAAACCTTTTATGGTTTGGGGTTAGGGGACCACACAACCCTTTGCTCAGGATACTCCTGGTTCACACCCACTGTCCCAGCATCTGTGTGTCAACAACCCCTTCTTGCATTCTTGCTAGTGATGAGGTCTGGGTAAGCTCTATGATTGTTCCGTTTAGGCCTGTTTACATGTTTGTACATCTGACTTACGTATGAGAAATTGCTGTATGATGGTTTAGGGCCTTAAATGTCTCACCATTTTTTTTTTTTTAATTTTAAGATTTATTTAAGAGAGAGAGAGTGCAAGCACGAGTTAGGGAAGAACAGAGGGAGAGAATCCTCCAGCAGACTCCCTGCCGAGCACAGAGCCCGACACAGAGCTGATCTCACACCCAGAGATCATGAACTGAACCAAAACTAAGAGTCAGACGCTTAACCAACTGAGCCAGCCAGGCGCCCCTACGGCCTTGAAAGTCTTAATCCCACCCAGGCTGCCATGCTGTGGAGAGGAAGACACCTGTGGTCCCCGCTGTGGGAATAACTCTGGGCCCTGGTTCCTGACCTCAGGACCCCTGTTGGATTTTATGGGGCTTACAGGGTAAGGATGGAGGTGGGAGGGGTGGGTGTTGATCATGGGCTCCCTCCCCTCCCCCTAACTGGCCAGCACACTGCAAGAGTTAGGGATCAGCCTGGCTCACTGATATACGCAATACAAAATCCAGCACGGAGAAAGCTTCTGGGGTGGCAAGGTATAATGTAGAAAAAACAATGTCAGAAGAATGAAGATCTCCATATGCACCCCTCTCCCCACCAGTAATGGGAACAGGACCAGAATGAATTTTCCTGCTAAATGGCCACGACCATTTTAGTCTCCCCGCTGGCTCTCAAGCCTTCTAGAAGGCAAACACGTGCTTTTTGCCAACTGTGCTAATACTTTTCCTGAAAGTTCACGCTGCTGGACTGGAGTATCTGAGGATGGAAGAGGGTGTGTCTGCAGGGGCGCATTTACTCCCCACCTGAAGAGAAGCCCCCCAGGAAACGCCCTCTTTCTGAGTCAGAGGGAAGGACTCCTTGATATAAACCATGGTGTGGGTGTGTTGGCTCGGGGACCAGAACAAAGCTTTGTCCTTCCACCCCCTTTTAACAGCATCTAATTACTTCCAGGTTTCTAGACAGTTTCACAACACAGTGATTCAGGTAGTGGGAGAAGCACTTTTTCAGCTAGGCTGTCACGGACCCACTTTTTTTTTTTTTCTATTTCTCTTTTCTGAAAAATTATTATTGAAGTTTAGTTGACATGCGTTATATGAGCTACGCCATAGTGATTTGACAATTCTATACATAACTCGGTGCTCACCACGATAACTGTGGTTGATAACTGTGCAAGTCCTTACTTCTTGATAACTGTGCAAGCCCTTACTTGAAGCAATTTATCTGAGTTCAATGCTACACCTAAAAATGCATACAGATGACTACCGCTTTAGTTTGATGGAACTTCTACAGAGTGTGAAAGATCTGCATGTAACCGGCACGGCCTCTCAACGTTCCAGGCCGTTAGCTAACATGACTCCACACTTGTCCTGCATAATCCAGAACACGCAGTATCGCTGTACCTGGTGTCAGGTAAGAAGTTTACAAAAGGCAGAGAGGGAAAGCCTAGGGGGGGAAGCCAACTGGAAGCATAATCGAAAATATGCAGAAGACATGTGTCACCCCCACATTAAGAGAAACAGCAGAATTTAGTGGTATTTACTAGATACTTGCTTTATATAAACACTCTGCTTATTGTAAATGTCGTTAAGTGGACAATTTTTGCCTTGTGGGAGTTTTATTCTATCACGGATGACCTAAATTCAAGCAACACTCTTCACAACTGCCACCACCCTGTACCCACACACTGTCGTAGACTGTTCTGGCTGCCATAGCCAAAGACAGCACGCTGGGTGCTGTAGGCAACAGAAGTTTACTTTCTCGTGGTTCTGAAGAACCACTAGTCCAAGATCAAGGTTCCAGCAGGATTCTGTTTCTAGTGAGGACTCTTTCTCTGACTTGCAGATAGCCACCATCCTGCATGTCTTCAAGTGGTGGCAGGCAGTGAGAGGTGGGGGTTTGGGCGGAAGGTGGGATCTCGCTCTTCCCTCTTCCTAGAAGGCCACTTGATTAGGGCCCCACCCACAGGCCCTCACTTAACCTTTGTTACCTCCCAATGGCCGTATTTCCAAATAGAGACACGGTGGGGGTTAGGGTTTCAACCTATGAATTGGCGGGGGTGCAATTCAGTCCACAGCATTTCAGCCACACGGCACGCTAAGCCAAGAGCTAATGGGATGGTGAGACCACTGGTGATGGAACATTTACACTGAGGATAACCTTCTGGAAGCAGGCCCACAGTATGCTCTGGGAGGCATGCTGACAGTCTGCTGGAAGGAGGAGAGGTCACTGTGAGCTCTCTTCACTTAGCCAGGAAAGGCTTTCTAGAGAAACGTGGATTTCTGGTGCTGTCTGGAGGGCAGAAAGACAGATTTAAGTGATAACAGAGAGGATAATAAGACCAGCGGGAGCGGGAGCATGAAAGGGATTGGAGTTACAAGAAAGAAAGATACACAGAGAGGCCCGTCGGGGAGAGTTTTCCTCTCTTTCCTTTGCGTTTCTAAAGTGGTTTTAAAGTGGTTTGCCTTTGTGCTCCTAATGCAGGAGGCTCATCAGCACCGGCTGTGTGTAGGTGTTCATTTTTCTTTTCCTCCCTCTGTACACTTCTGTCTGCTGCTCCCTGGGGTTTGAAGGCATCTGCTTCATTTTCTTATGTTATCCCCGTCTCTCTCCAGGCTGCCCGATTTACTCATCTCTTATCCTCACTCATCTAGTTCCATCTCCTTTGCTTCCCTACCCCCCCAATTAATTTGTTTAGTAGCATCCTGGCCCCTGCCAATACATATCCCCCGCAACTGCCTTACCTCGATCTTCTCTCTAAAAAAGTGGGCACAGGGGCGCCTGTGGGTTAAGTATCCGACTCTTGATTTCGGCTCAGGTCATGATCTCAGGATTGTAAGATCGAGCCCTGAGTCCAGTTCCACGCTCAGCAGGGAGTCTGCCTGAGATTCTCTCTCTCCCTCTCCCTCTGCTCCTCCCCCTGCTTGCACATGTACACACATGTGCTCTCTCCCTTTTTCTCTAAAATAAATAAATAAATTCTTAAAAAAATAAATTTTAAAAAGTGGGCACAGGTGATTAAAAATCAAGCGAACTATTTTTTAAATGTGAGAACCCCATCTTTGGGTGCATTCCACTGTCTTGGCCTGGACGGTAAGCTAAGTGTTGGTTATAGCCTACTCTTCTCCTTTTCCCATTGTCGCCTACATTTTAGGAGCCAGGAAGCACACAGTGTATTCACTTGTTTTAAGAAATCTATCTCACACGCATGAAAAGATGAATACGAAAGCAGGAGGTGATGGACGTGTTAATTTGCTAGATGGGGAGAGGGGACACATTCACAATATATACATCTATCAAATCACCATGATGTATACTTTAAATAGCTTATAATTTTATTTGTCAATCATACTTCCGTAAAGCTGAATTAAAAAAAAAAGAACATAAAGAAACTTAAAGGAATTTCAGTGTACACACACATACACTTGCACAAGCACACACATGCACAAGAATGCCTCTTTTCAGGACACCCGGGTGGCTCAGTCAGTTAAGCATCTGATTCTTGTAAGATGGAGCCCCGAGTTGGGCTCCACGCTCTGTGTGGAATCTGCTTGAGATTCTCTCCCTCTGCTCCTTCCCCACTTGTGCGTGCGCGTGCGCTCTCTCTCTCTCTCTCTCTCCCCCAAGAAAAAAAAAATGCATCTTTTCTTGGGTGATCAGGACTTTCAGGAGTCCCCAACTCATCAAAGCAGTTGCTTCGGAATTAGCATGAGCTCTGATGAGCCTAGAATCTCTATCAGGTCTCTCCTTTCCCATCCCCACAGACCTGTTTACTTCTACTGAGAAAGAGGACAATGTGATTTGGTCCAGAGCTTTGAAAGTCTTGATTTTAGGGCCCTAGTGTATTAAAACAGTACTGTTCTTTCCTCTGCAGCTTTACAGCACAGAATGGCTTGAAAATGGGAGAGTAAAAGCACCATTAGAGCGATCTCTTTGATTTAGGCCACAGTCTTCAGAAAGTTTCCTAATAAATTATGAATATGACCTCTGGGAGTGCATGATTACCCATCATCAAAGATTGTTTTTGTTGCTCTGCTTAGAAAGGAGATGGAAGATGTGTCATGTTGGGGAGGTGGAGTTGTCTGACAAGGTCTGAGAAGGAAAAGTAAACGGAGACAGTTGTAGGACAACCGGGAAGTTCAGTTCTGCTGACACCACAATATCTCCTGAGAAGGTCCTGCCTGGCGTCTGGTCCTGGCACCATCCCTTCCTAGCAGAGGGACCTCCGGTAAGTCCAGAGACTCCAAAAACCTTAGTTTCCCTGATTATAATATGGAAATAATAATGCTATCTAGACTATATGGTAGCTGCAAGGATGAAATGAGGTAACATTGACAAACATTTGGCACAGTGTCTGGCTCGCTGTAAACACTCAATGCTAATTAATAATGATTATGATGCTAGAATAACATCTTTTTCCCCCATTCCAGTTTGAAGCTCATGGGTATAAGACATACATAATAGAAATTCCAAAAAAGTAATAAGAAAGCATGGAAGCATCCCAAGCTTAGAAAATATTATCTTTCTGTTATCTCCAAATTAGACTCCATCCAGTAAAGTTCTAAGCGTATTCTTAGGAGATTTATAAAATGATCCAGAGAGGAATGTATGCTAAGGTACCTTGATATACTAATATGACTGAAGCAAAACTTGCAAAGCTTCCTCTTCTTTCTGAAGCCTTGGAGGATTGGGACTATTTCACCATGGACCCCTCACCAAACCTCAGTTCTCTGTGATATCTACTCTTCAAACTAATCCAACTCATCTTTCATGAATGTTCTCTTTTCCCTCTCAGCCCAGCCCTGCATCTCTCTGTTGATTTCATTTCTCCAAGTCAGTAATACTGTACAAACTCATATTCTTGGGTCAATTTACTGTTGTACAAATACATGCAAGATTTAAGCCTCAAATGGGCCTTCACCTATGCCTGGAATTCTTACCATTATTTCCTGGGTAAACTGCATCTCCTACTTTCCACAGTGACTACTGGAAACATTTCCAGTCTCACTTCATATTACTCAGAAGATCAAAGCTTTCCAAAGGAAACCATGTGAAAATAACAAACCCACTGACCTACACAACAATCCTCATCTTCTCTCTTGTTAGATTAAAGGAGTTATTCCTTCTATCATTTAAGCTTTTTCTCTCTCTCCTCAGGACCATGACATGGTTATTTATTTTCCTCTTCTACATAGTCAACCCAACCCCTTTCAAGTGGACCCTTTTTGTCAACATTTAAAAAAATTTTTTTTACAGACTTTATTTATTTATTTGCCAAGGAGAGAGAGAGAGAGCACAAGCAGGGGGAGCAGCAAGCAGACGGGGTAGCAGGTTCCCTGCTAAGCAAGGAGCCCAATGGGGGACTGGATCCCAGGACCTTGGGATCATGACCTGAGCCAAAGGCAGACGATTAACTGACTGAACCACCCAAGCATCGCCCTGTCAACATTTAAATATGTGCAAACTTGGGGTGCCTGGGTGGCTCAGTTGGTTAAGCGTCTGACTCTCAATTTTGGCTCAGGTCATGATCTCAGGATCCAGAGATTGAGACCCACATCAGGCTCTGTGCGGGGCATCCATACTGCTAACTCGCTCAGCTCTCAGCATTAGGTGGTGTCAATCACTTCCTTCTGAAACCTCCCTTCCCTTGATGCCCATGATCCCACAGCCCTAGTTTTTCTTTTATCCCCCTATTATCTCTTCACACTCTTTTCTGGGCTGATGTTGCTTTTTCCTTCAGGATCAGTTCTAATATTCCATATCTTCTCACTTTATACATTTTGCTAGGCAACTTTACCCACCCTCTACAGCTTAGACCCATCAGACCAGTATATCTAAGTGTCAACTTGACATGCAGACTTCAAGGCTTCAAAGACATGAAACCCACCCTATCCAAGATCCATTTTCTCTCACTAAAGCATTTTCTCTCTCATTGAAAGATATATCTGTGGAAATAAAAAAGATCACCCAAATGGGAGCAAGTAAACACTACAATTCACTCTTGAACAATGCAGGGGTAAGGGGCACTGACCCCCCATGCAGTTGAAAATCTGTCTAACTTTTGACTCCTCCCCAAACTTAACTACTAACAGCCTGCCGTTGAGCAGAAGCCTTACCTATAACATAAATGGTTGGTTAACACATATTTTGTATATACACTATATACTGTATTTTTATAATAAACTAAGCTAAAAGAAAATGTTAAGAAAATAGAAAGAAAAAATATATTTATAGTGCTGAAGTGTATGTATTGAAAAAAATTCCATGTGTATGTGTATTCAAGCAGTTCAAATCAATGTTGTTCAAGGGTCAACTGTATTTATTAAGAGTAAGGGAGTCAGCCACCATTATTGGTGTTTGGCAGAGACTCAAAGGCAGGCAGAGGAGTGGGAATGTTTCAGAGTGGAGAAGAAAAAAAAAAGGCTTCAGGTATGCCCTGGTTAGAGGCTGGTGGCATGGAGAAATGCAGGCGAGCGTCCTGTGTGATTGGTTAGGGTGGATATTTAGCTTTCTCCAGTTGGTGCTCTATACTGGAAACGGAAGCAAAAATTAGGAAGGATGTCAGTTATTAATCAAGCGTGGGGCATTTGGGGCCAATTGTTACAGGGATTATTGTCTGTTTCCTAAACGGGTTGCTAGAGACAGTAGTCTGATTTCCTGGACTGGTACTCCATAAATAGTAGGTTAGCTTCCTGGGCTGGTTGCTGAGGGATCAGAATTCTGCTGGGTCAGAATTCTATTTTATATATAGTTTTCCCATTACCCATTTGTATATATAGTCTCTCAACTCCATGAGTCCAGCTGTGTAAACCAGAAGCTAAGGAGGCAATACAGCATGATGATAAGAATGTGAGTTCTAGAATCACACTGTTTATTTCCTAGGTCCAGCACACATGAGCTGTGCACATTGGATAAGCTACTTAAGTTTTATTTTAATTTTAGTTTACTTACCCTAAAAATTAGGAGAATGAGAGACTTATCTTAGTCTGACACAGTTATTCCTACCCAACAGCCACTACCCACACTTTTCTAAAAGTGTTAACAGCATTATCTAGTAGCTATGTGCTTGGTCCAAGGATAATCAGGAATGGCACATTAAAAGTAACAGAGCCTAAAATGAGAATTTGATTGAAGGAAGAAAAGAGATGGGGGTGCTGAGAACTCTATTCTTAGATTCGAAGTTAATAAGCTTTCAATGTCAAAATGTTTGGATTGGTTATTGCCTTATTACTTTAGAATGGAGACAATTTTACTAACAAGGCTGATACTAAAATAAGGAAAATTCGGCCTGTTCTTATGTTAGCTTCAGCCTTGCAGAATTCAGTATAGTCTTTTAAGAGTCAAACTTGCTAAGAGAAGCTCTTTCTGCCAATAGCTGGAAATGTAAATCAACTAAGACTCCTATAATTTGTAGCCTTCTAGTGTTAGAATACATTAATTCTCACCTTGAATTAGTGCAAACCCACAGAAAGAGGCAGGAAGTACACTGTTGGGAAAACTATGCCCCCCCCCCAGCCCTGCTGCATCTTCCAAGCATCTCCTCTTAGTTATTCTCTCCTTGATGAAGGAGAAAAGTGACAGCAAAGTCAAGCTTAAGAGCGGTGCTTTCCCATACTACTAAAGATACTATTTCATATTTAACTGGAGCCATTAAAACAAAAGCTACTGGGAGTAGCCGAGGAGTGACCAGAAGACAGATATTCTCAAGGATTATGCACAAGGAGACTGTTGGCTCTGATCTTACAATATGGAGCAGATGGCTCAACAGTGGATGGCTAAAACTGTGTGGCTCAAAAGGACATTCTACCCATGGACAGATATCACTCTGGAAGACAACAGATAAGAAAGATCTTAGGACAGAATGAAGAAGACCAGACTGACTGAATGACCTCTACCAGAGTGGAGAGTCCTCAACTTTCCTGTATAATGAGATATGATATATGCCATTTTTCATTGTGTGTGTCACTTCTCATCTTTCCCTTCTTCTGCAAAGTAGTTTTAACTGTAGTCATCCATTTACTTCTTTGACGTAGTGATGTGGTGCAAATGGCTTTGAATAACTTGTCTTCTACACTTTGAGGACCTGAACATGAGTTATCATTTCCAGATCTGATGCAGGGGAATACCTTCTCACCAGTGACCCCAGCAGAATAAATAATTGGTGAAGATTCAAAATCTTATTCATAGGAGAAGAGGCAAGTGTATTTTATGTAGATACGCCATTTCTTCAGTGAGTGTGTGGGGTGATGGATGTTAATGGGCCTTGGGCAGTAAAAGAGGTGGACTCTGGCAGATGCTGCTGGCAGCTAATTCAACAGTCATTCTCATTCTGTCTCCCCTCCCTTACTGCTTATTTCCTGATAAAATATTATGTCCATGTATAAACTGATCATATGCTTAGTACAACTTGGGTCTCATTTCAGCCCCATGGTAAATCTTGATTAGTCTGAGCCAATCTTAGTAATTCCATTTCTTTACCAGGAATTGTTCTAGGAATGAGTACGTGATACAATTCTGGCTAATAAGACAGAATAATAAATATGCTGAGAGGTTTCTAGAAATATTTTTCTTGCCTTTAAAAAAACTAACAGAAGGGAACTTACTCAACTTGGTAAATATTTATAAAAAATCTAGAGCTAACATCATACTTACTAGTGAGAAATTCAAACCTTTCCCACTAAGATCAGCAAAAAGTCTCTTCTCACCACTCCTTTTCAACATCATATTCAAAGTTCTAACTAATGCAATAAAAAAAATGAAATAAGAGATACAAATTGTGGAGGAAAGCATAAAACCGCCTTTTTAGATAACATGATCATAAGTGATTATAGCAAGGTTACAGGATATAAGATTAATATACAAAAGTGAATTACTGTCCTATATACTAGCAATGAAAGAGTGAAATTAAAAATTCTAAAGACCATTATTTTAGCACCCCCAAAAAGGAAATGGCTAGGTACAAATCAAAGAAAATATGTACAAGATCTACATCAAGAAAGTTACAAAACTCTGATGAAAGAAATCAAAGACAAACTGAAGATCGATTTTGCCCATTTCCCAACCCCCTTTCCCGCTGGCAACCATCAGTTTGTTCTCTGTATTTACAGGCCTGATTTCGCTTTTTCTGTTTGTTTATTCATTTGTTTGTTTTTTTAGGTTCCACATATAAGTAAAATCACATAGTGTTTGTCTTTCTTGATCTGATTTATTTCACTCAGGATAATACCCTCTAGGTCCATCCATGTTGTTGCAAGTGATAAGATTTCATCCTTCTTTATGGCCACATATACTCCATTGTGTGTGTGTGTGCTTGTATACACACATCTTCTTTATTCATTTGTCTATAGATGGACACTTAGATTTCTTTTATATGTTGGCTATTGTAAAATGCTGCAAGAAACATAGGGGTGCATTTATCTTTTTGATTTAGTGGGAGAAGGGGACTGAAAGATACTAGCTTCTAATTATAGAATAAAAAAATCAGAGGAATAAAAGGCACGGCATAGAAAATATAGTCAATGCTATTGTAATAGAGCTGTGTGGTGACAGACGGTAGCATAACACACAGACTTGTCAAATCACTATGTTTATACCTGAAACTAATAGAACATTGTGGTTCAACTATACTTAAATAAAAAAAAAAAAGATTTAAGAAAAAAAAAAAGACAAACCAAATAAGTAGAAAGATACTCATGGAGATAAAGATATAATACTGTTGAGAGGTCAGTTTTTCCCAACTTGATTTATACATTCAATGTAATTCTGATAAAAATCCCGACAAGTTATTTTGTGGATGTTGACAAACTGGTACTAAAGTTTATATGGAGAGGCAAAGACCCCAGAACAGCCAACACAATATTGAGGGAGAAGGACAAAGCAGAATGACAGACACTGCTGGACTCCAAGACTAACTCTAAAGACACAGTGACCAAGACAGTGTGGTATCGGTAAAAGAAGGGACACATCGTTCAATAGGACAGAATACAGAACCCAGAAACAGACCCACATAAATACAGTCAAGTGATCTTTGATGGAGGAGCAAAGATAATACAGTGGGGAAAGATAATCTCTTCAGCAAAGGGTGCTACAACAACTGAATATCCAATTGCAAATAATAAATCTAGACATGGACTCTAGAAGATTCACAAAAATTAAAATGGATCAAAAATCTAACTGCAAAATGCAGAACTATAAAATGCCTAGGAGAGACTATAGGAGAAAACTTGGATGACCCTGGGTTCGGGGTTGGCTTTGTAGATATGATACCAAAAGCATGATCCATGAAAGAAATAATTATAAAGTGGACCTAATTAAATGACAAACTTGGGCTCTGAGAAAGACAATGCCAAGAGAATGAGAGGACAAGTCACAGACTGGGAGAAAATATTTGCAAAAGACACATCTGATCAAGAACTCTTATCCAAGACTTCTGGGGAAGACAGCAGAGTAGGAGGACGCTAATCTCATCCCATGGGTACAACTAGGTAACACTCACACCAGTTTAAGTCACCCAGAGAATGACCCAAAGACTGGCGGGACAGACACCCCACAGCTAAACTGAAGAGTGTAGAAGAGTGGAGATGCAGTGGCGAGTTAAACCCTATGGCTCTGGCCATCAGAGGAAGGTGGCCAAGGGTGTGAAGAGGGGAAAGAAATAGACTATCACACTGGGGAGTCCACACAGGGAAGATGAATTCCCATAACATCTGGCTTTGAAAACCGAAAGGACTAAATTTCATAATGAAGTTTAATGCCTGGAACTTCAAAAATCATCAGGCTTGCTCTGGGAGAGCAGGGGTACAAAAGGAAACTGAGTCCCCTCCCTTAAAGAGACAGCACAACAAATAGCCCATGGAGATACAGCACAGAAGCCCCGTTTGAAAAATGGCGGTGGTGTACAGGAAGGAGATTTATTTACTTATTTATATTTATTTATAAATTTTTTTGCGAGACAGAGTGTGTGCCTGTGTGAGCAGGGGTGGAGGAGGAGGGGCAGAAGGAGAGGGAGACAGAGAATCTTTTTTTCTTTTTGAAGATTTTATTTATTTATTTATTTATTTATTTATTTGACAGAGAGAGAGAGAGCCAGTGAGAGAGGGGACACAAGCAGGGGGGAGTGGGAGAGGAAGAAGCAGGCTCCCAGCGGAGCAGGGAGCCCGATGCGGGGCTTGATCCCAAGACCTTGAGATCAGGCCCTGCCGAAGGCAGACACTTAATGACTGAGCCACCCAGGCGCCCCAGAGACAGAGAATCTTAAGCAGGCTCCACGCCCAGTGCAGAAACAGATGCAGGGCTCAATTTCATGACCCTGAGATTATGACCTGAGCCAAAATGAAGAGTTAGAGGCTTAACCAACTGAGCCACCCAGGCGCCCCCAGGAAGGAGATTTATTTACTAATCTCAGAGCATGTACTGGAGGCCAGGTATCTTTGCGAGACTTCTCCAGGAACGAGTTGCTGGTGGGTGCCATTTCTCTCCCCAGCTCCCCAGCCTAGACATGCAGACACCTGCAGGAATCTGTGCAGCCCAACACTCTCCACCTGTCTTGCTAATGGTGCACCCCACCCCTGTGCCCTTCAGTGGATCCACCCCCAGCAACTCGCCTGACCTGGCAGGAGTTTTCCCAGGTCACTGCAGGTCCCTTCCCACAGAGGACCAGCACAGACCTTGTTGGCATCATGTACCCCACCCCCTTGTTCTCCTGTGGCTCTGACCCCCCTCCAATATGCTCATGGCCAGAGCCCATCCAAAGCAGTGCCACAAGCCTGGCAGTGTGCGAGCAGCCTTGACAGGGGCCAGCCCCACTCCAAAGTGACTGCTGCCCTGGGCTAAGGGGGAGATAACCACACACACCACACCAGTCCCACTGTGCGCTGCCCACCCATGAAAGCTTCTCAGGCGACAGAGCAGGCAAAGTGCCCTGCAGGTCAGTGCTCCTGCATCTCTGGCAAATGCCTTGACTGACTCACCTGGACACATCATCCGAACAGAAAACCAACAAGGCAATAGTGGCTTTGAGTGACATATCGGACCAGATGGATCTAACAGACATAGTCAGAACATTCCATCCTAACACAGCAGAATACATGTTCTTTTCAAGAACACATGGAACATTCTCCAGAAGAGATCACGTGTTAGTCCACAAAACAAGTCTCAACAAATTCAAAAAGATCAAAGACATACCATGCATCTTTTCTGACCCCGATGCTGTGAAACTAGAAATCAACCACAAGAGAAAATCTGGAAAGAACACAAATACATGGGGGTTAACATGCTATTAAACAATGAAGGGGCCAACCAAGAAATCAAAGAGGAAATCAAAACAAAGAGGAAATAAAAAAACAATACAGAAAGACAAATGAAACAAAAACACAATGGTCCACAAATCTTTGGGACACAGCAAAAGCTATTCTAAGACAGAAATTTGTAGCAACACAGGCCTCCTTCAAGAAACAAGAAAAATCTCAAACCACCTAACCTTATACCTAAACAAGCTAGAAAAAGAACAACAAACAAAACCCCAAACCAGCAGAAGGAAGGAAATAAAGATTAGAGCAGAAATTAAAAACAAAACAAAACAAAAATAGACCAACGAAACCAGGAGCATTCTTTGAAAGATTAACCAAATTGACAAACCTTTAACCAGATTAAAAAAAAAGGTAGGACTCTAATAAACAAAATCATAAATGAAAGAGGAGAAATAACACCACAGAAATACAAGGGACTTTAAGAGAGTATTATGAAAAATTACATGCCAACAAACTGGACAACTTAGAAGAAATGGATAAATTCCTAGACACATATAACCTCCCAAAACGGAATCAGGAAGATATAGAAAATTTGAACAGACCTATTAACAGCAAAGAAATTGAATCGGTAATAAAAAAAACTCCCAACAAACAAAAGTCCAGGATCAGATGGCTTCACAGGTGAATTCCACCAAACTTTTAAAGAAGAGTTAATACCTATTCTTCTCAAACTACACCAAAAAGTAGAACAGGAAGAAGAGCTTCCAAATTCATTCTATGAGGCCAGAATTACCTTGGTTCCAAAACCAGATAATGATACTGCAAAAAAAGACAATTACAGGCCAATATCTCTGATGAACATAGATGCAAAAAATCCTCAACGAAATAATACAAAATAATAGCAAACCAAATTTAACAATGCATTAAAAAAATCATTCTCCAACATCAAGTGGGATTTACTCCTGGGATGCAAGTGTAGTTCAATATTTGCAAATCAATGTGATATGTCACATCGATAAGAAAAAGGATTAAGAACCATATGATCATTTCAAGAGATACAGAAAAGGTGTTTGACAAATAAGTAAACAACCCAATTAAAAAATAGGCCAAAGACCTTAATAGACACCTCACCAAAGATGATACACAGATTGCAAACAGGCATATGAAAAGATGCTCCATGTCATATGTCATCAAGGAAATGCAAAATAAAACAATAATGAAATGACACACCTCTAAAAATGGTCAAAAATCACAACGCTGACGACAGCAAATACTGGGAGGATGTGGAGCAACAGGAATGCTCATTCAGTGCTTGCAAGACAGTTTGGCAGGATCTTACAAAACTAAGAATAGTCTTACCTTACCGTCCACAATCATGCTCCTTGGTATTTACCCGAAGGAGTTTAAAACTTATATCCATACACAAACCCGCACACAAACCTAACAGCAACCTTATTCACAACTTTTAAAAGTTGGATGTAACTAAAATGTCCTTTAGTAGATGAACAAACTGTGAAACATTCACATAATGGAGTGTTATTCAGTGATAAAAAGAAACGAGCTATCAAGCCATGAAAAGACATCGAGTGATCTTAAATGCATATTCCTAAGTGAAAGAAGCCAATGTAAAAAGGCTAGATATTGTATAATTCTAACTATATGACATTCTTGAAAAATCAAAACTATGGAGACAATGACATAGCAGTGGGGGTGGGGGGGGTGAGAGGATGAACAGGTGGAACGCATAGGATTTTTAGGGCAGTGAGACTATTCTGTATGACAAAGGTGGATATACATTACTATACATTTTTCAAAACTCACAGAATGCACACCACCATGAATGACTATAATACAAACTACAGACTTTGAGTAATTATGATGTGTCGACATAGGTCCATCAATGGCAATAAATGCACCTCTCCCGAAAGAGATGCTGAAGACGGGAGAGGCTGTGTACGTGTAGGGGGATAAGGTATATGGGATTATCTCTGTACCTTCCTCTCAGTTTTGCTACAAACCTAAAACTGCTCTTAAAAAAATAAGGTCTTTAAAAAAATGTATAATTGAGCAAATAGAAAGATATCCAACATTCTTGGAAAGACTCAATATCAAACAGAGGTCAATTCTCCAAAGTTTATTCACATATGGGACACAATTCCAATGGAAACACCAGTCAGTCTTTTTCTGGAGCCAGATAAGTCAGCCACAGAGTTTATTTGGAAGAATTAGCAAGCAAAACTTTCCAGGAAAACTTAAAAATGCAATGTTGGGGAGGGGGGCGGGGATAGCTAACGGATATTAAAATATTATATAAGCTTCTACAATTAAAATAGTATGCAATGATGTAATGAGGAGAGAGACAAACCCATAGAACAGGGAAGAAAATTTAGAAATAGATCCAAGAATGAATTAAAATTTAGAATATGATCAGTACAACATCTCATATCAGCGATGTGAGGGGAAATACGGTCACCAAGTTTGGACAATGGAGTGAAAATAGGGACAAAGATAAAATGGGACGGACTGCTCACACAGTATGCCAAGACTAGTTCCACAGAAGAGCAGAGAGCTGATTATAAAACAAAATTACCTCACACAAGTGCTTTCATTAATTATGAGAAAAAAATCACTGTTTGATTACATAAAAATAAAAACTTTTGCCCAACAAAAAGCATCAGTAGTAAAATAAAATGCCAAGTGACAAAAATGAGAAAAGTATTGGCAGATTAAATCATAAAGAACAGTAACCTGCAATATATAAAGGCTTTCCCCAAATTAAGACTAACAAGCCAATAGAAAATGAGCACAGGATAAGACCAGACAGCTCACAGAATAAATGGTCCTAATCATAGGAGAGGATGTTCTGTCATGCTGCTAATAAGGTAAATGCAAAATTAAATATAATGTGATTCCACTTGTCACCTCTCAGATTGTCAAAAACCCAAAGGCTGACAATTACCATCACCGGTCAGGCTATCACCAAGCAAACATTCATATGTTGCTCACGGGAAGGCAAAGAGGTACAGCATACTACCGCAGAGGGAAATTTGGTGCTGTCTGCTACAACTGCAATGTGCTTACCCTTTAACAACGCAATCCTTTTTCTGGGAATTGATTTTGAAGACACATTGGAAAATATAGGAAATGACATACAAACAGCTTACTCAATATAACACTCTTTGTAACAGCAAAAGGCTACAATATATCCAAATGTCTATCAATAAAGGACTGGTTGAATAAATCATGGTACAGCCACAAATGGAGTGCTATGCAGCTCTAAAAAGAAGTGAGGAAGACCTTTTATATGAGTGATCTTCAGGATATATTAGTAAGTGATAAAAATATATGGGCAGAACAATGTGTACCACATGCTACCTTTATGAAAGAAAGAAGGGATATGCATCCACATGTTTGCTTCTGTTTCCATAGAGACGCAATGTAAGGATAACCCCCAAACTGAAACAGATGCTTACTAAAGAAGGAAGGTAAAGAAGGAGACAGAGGTGGCAAGTTTTTCCTTCTGGATTTACCTGGGGAGGCAGTGATGACCAGAGCTGCTGTAGCCAGCTTGCAACCATGATGGGAGCTACACAAAGAATCGTCAGAGTATTCAATGACAGTGACAGAGTGGACACAGAATGACTCTCAATCCCACATAAAGTTAGAGCTGATGAATTCATTCTACATCAAAACTACCCTACTTGTTGACTATTACTCTGCAACATGGTAACATGTGTTTTCTGCGACTGGAAGCCAAAGTATACTGATAATGCTATTGTCTAGGTGTTGTGAAAAATAAGGTAATTCATGAAAAAAGTTGTTTATCACATCTCACATGGTAAACATTTAATAAATATTAGCTGAAATTATCTACCTCCGTTTTTCAACCTCTCACCAAATTCTTCCTATCATCATCATCATCTCCTTAGTATCATTGACATCTTTTCTCTCCATCCTTGCAGCTATCAGTTACTATAACATCTCTAGTGCACCACTCAGGAGCCCCTTCGTTGCTTATCTGATCATACAGTGAACCTGTCTTTCCTCTCCTACCCAACTAAAAACTCAGTGGCTTCACTCTTGGGATCAAGATCAAAATCTTTAGCATGGCCTACAATAGCCCTCCACAGCCCGTCCTCTGCTTAACTCTTCAGCCACATTGTTATCTATTACTCTTTCCCTTGCTCTCTGTATTCCAATCATGCTTGACTTATTTCAGTTCCCAGAATGAACTTTGCTCCTTCCCACCACAGGGCCTTTGCATGTGCTGTCCCCACCATTTGGAATGCAACCACCCCTCTTCTTTTGCTGAATTTGCTTCTACTCATTCTTCAAGCTAAAGCATAACTTCAGGGAAACCTTTCTAAAATCCCCTGTCCAAATCAAGTTCTTTTGTTATACGCTTTCACAGAAAGTTTCTTTCCTTTTATATTTACTAGACGTTGTTAGTGTGATCTCAACAAGAGAGAGGTTTCTTGTCTATTCTGACACACATACATGGCAGATTATTCCTTCTTCTTCACTTTGCATTCAAAAGGGGCTGTCAATTTAGCACGTTGTTTCCTCAAAGATTTCTTGACTACTCAAGAAATAAACATTTTAGTCCCTAGAGGATGCATAGCAGAGTAGCGCAGGGAATGTGGGCTTTAGAGTTAGACTGTCATTTGGAACTCGGCTCCTGCTCCTGATGAGCTATATGACCCTGGGAAGTTATCTCAGAGCCTCAGTAGTTTTCCCTATACAATGTGGACAATGCACATTGTAAGGATTTGCCATTATTTGTGTATCAGGCTGAGTACCTAGTACCTAGATGCTTTTATGGGAATTCCTCCTCTCTTCGTTATTATATCCTTCCGTTATTTAAAGTCTGTTTCTGGGCCAATCCTCATAAATTTTTCCCCAAATACCTCCACCCATGGTTCAACCTCTTGCTTATTTCTGGACGCATGAGTCCCCCTCAAGGATTCCTGTAACTGCTCTCTTGAGGCACAGTAATGCTCTGTAGCCCTTAGGTGCTTAATACATACTGTTTATGTGCTGTTTGCCCCTCTCAAACCCACCTTATCTTATGCTCAAAATGCCCTCAATTTGGAAAATTCTCTTTTGGAACCAGGAAAAAACTTCAGAGAGTGGCCTTTTAAAGACTGTTCTCTTGTGACCTCCTACTTTATTTGTCATTGGCACTGGTATCCACACTGACAACATCTGTTTTGGTATCAGCCTGACATCTTGAAAATAAATGAGAATGATGTCCACAGTAAGTAGAAAGGAGACGCGATGCAGTGTGAAAACAGAAGCTTCCTTAGCTGTTTTTCTGATTTTCTACCCCCAGGACTGCCCCTTAAAAACTTACAAATTAAAGCTCCTGCGAGTATCACACGTAATCCCTTCAGGCAGGCATAATAGCACTAACACACCGCTGCGTCTGATGGGTCATTTTTTTGCCTGATCCTTGTTAGAAGCTGTGACTCAGACCCCTGGTCTTGGACCTGGATTCCAAGACAGTGAATGCAAGTAAGTCACGTCTCATTTGTGAAGGAGAGCATGCTGCCTCGAGATGCAAGATCCCACAAGGACAGGGATTTTGTTCATTGCCTAGCTCAGCTTTTGGCGGCAGGGGGGTGGGGTAGGGGGTGCATTTTGTGCCTCCTGGAAAAGGCAAGAAACATTCCCTGGGGCCTTCAAGAAACGGCAACCCTGATGACACCTTGATTTTAGCCACTTATGAATCCTTTTAAACTTTCAACGTCCAGAGTTGTAAGAGAATATATTTCAATGTTTCAAGCCACTAAATTTGTCATCATTAGTCACAGCAACACTAGTAAAGTAATGTCACCCACTGTCTCATTTACCCCACAGATTATGGGGTCATGTGGGGCTTCCTGCATCTCCATCCCAGGTTCCAGCTTTCTGCTGTTGGGTTATCTTAAATTGAATACACTTTAAGATGCAGATGTTAATAATACCCAGCAGATGGCACAGAGGGCCACAGGAAAAGATGGGGGAAAAGAAAGAGAAAGGAAAAGGAAATGAGATCACAAAGAAGGTCTAATTATGGCATTATTATCTATAGGAGTTAGGGCCAGCTGTACTGTGCAGCTGTTGGGGCCAATACCAGGCATTCCTTAGATGGAAAATGCCAAGAGTAACCCAGGTACCCAGTGCTGACTAATTTAAAGAGACTTCTACTGGAGGGTGTCTGGGAAAGAATTCTTTTCTTAGAGATGGGTGAAGAAAGGACCTTCCCTTACTCCTGTTCCTGTTTGGCATGCTTGATGTGAGCATGGAGCTACTGCAGCCATTTTGGGACCACAAGGAAGAGGCAAAGAGAATTCTAGGGAGGGCAACCCAATGTTCTTGTAACACTGAGCCTCTGAATCAGCCGTGGGGAATGCACACTTCTAAATTTCCTTTTATATAGGCAATGGAATATCTATATTAATTTTTAGTCAAAAATTTATTGTCACTTATGGTCAAAAGCATTGTAACTAAAATGTTATATTAAAAAAAATGAAGTTTGGGGGCACCTGGGTGGCTCAGTTGGTTAAGCCTCCAACTCCTGGTTTCAGTTTGGGTCATGATCTCAGTGTCCTAGAACAGAGCCCCCTATCAGGCTCCATGCTCAGCGGGGAGTCTGCTTCTCTGCCTCTCCCTCCCCCTCCCTCTGCCTCTTCCCCCCACTCACTCACACTCTCTAAAATAATCTTTTAAAAAATAAAATAAAAATAAAGTTTGGCTTCTAAATCCATCTAAACTAACTACTTGTTAGTCATCTCAGCTCAGAAGTCAAGTGTCTTCTGAGAACTGACTTTACACTGCTGTACTAGGGGGGCATAAAAATGGTCCAAATATGATCCCTGTACTCAAGAAACTTATAATCAGGGGAAGACAAACATTCTGTTTTCAGAAATTCTGTCCACAGAATACATAAATCTTTAACAAAAAGGTGGAGGGGAATTCAAAGAGCCAAGCATTTGGAGAGAGAATGAGCCACTGGAAACAGGTATATTGAATACCCAGATGTACCAGAGGCAGGACAGAGGGAGGGAATTTAAACCAACAATAAAACTGACAAAAAATTCAGTCTGCTTTTTATCACATACCAGCAATTCTAAATAATGTCAATGATCAAATATTCCTCCTGGAAGAAATACTTTTTGAGTCCAAGTTCCAGATAATTCTTCAGTTGCAACTGGGTTTTAGTAATATATATGTTTGCTTGAAATCAGTATCTTTTTATTATTTATACTTTAATAAACATATAGACTTGATTATACATTCATTTCGAGAGCAAGTTTGTTATGATTCAGAACCATTTGCTTTGAGATGTCTTCCCCTTGAATGATCTAAGTCAAATCAGATAATTTCCACCTGAGATCACTACTGTTGTCCCATTTCAGAAACCTAGAAACCTAGGGTGACTGGCCTTTGGAAGTTAAATCTGCCTCTTTCTTTAGCATTTATGATTTCCCAAAAAACACAGACAAATAGAATATAGGCAAGCATGCAAAAACAGATGTTTAATCTAGTCGATTCTCTTCAGATCTCTGGTATTAGGGAAAAGAAAAAAAAGACTAACACCTCAGAAGACCACAGGTCACATTTACTCTTCAAGGAGAATCATTTAGCCAATGGTGGATCATTATCTTCTAATAGTGTCCTGGGTGATGGAAATGTTTTTTATCTTTGCTGTATCTTTCCAATATCGTAGCCTCTAGCCACATGTGGCTCTTGCACATTGGAATTATAACTAGTGTGACTGAGACACTAGATTTTTTATTTACTTTTAATTAATTTCTATTTAAATTTAATTTATTGAAGAGTACAGAAACAGATTATAGTTCTCATTAATCTCTTTCACAGATCAATAAATGGATTAAAAAAGATGTGTTATATATGTATACAACAGAGTATTATTCATTCTAAATGGATAAAAAATAAAATACGTACATATTTTTGTATATACACACAATGGAATACTATTCAGCAATAAAAAAGGAAATCCTGCCATTTGTGACAACATGGATAAACCTAGAGGTCATTATGCTAAGTGAAATATGTCAGAGAAAGACAAATACCATATGATCTCACTTGTATGTGGAATCTGAAACACAGAACAAAATCAAACCCACAGATACAGAGAACAGACTGTGGCTGCCAGAAGTGGGGGCTGAAGGAGTGGGGTGCTGGGGAAGGAGTGAAATCAGTAAAGGTGGAAAACATTTTTAATTACAAAAAACAAGTAAAATGCAAGGGTTTGCTATCTTTGTTGACGCAAGCCTAGCAAAAATTCCCAGTTTCCTTATCAACAAAACTAAAAATACTATTTTAGCTTCCATGAAAGCAGTTTCTGAAAGATGTTATTTAAAATAATGGTGGGAACACACGTGGACACTTGCCTTTTATTTTTAAATCATCAGCTCACTTCTTCTTTCTTCGTATGCCTTTTTTTCCCTATACTTTTTCAAACTGAGTGGTATTCAGCTCAGATATCACCATCTCTGTAAACCCTCCCGCCCCAGTCAGTGAGGGACAGAAATCCAACCCAAGAAGCTTAAGAAAAGAGTGCCACTGTATTATACGTCCATTAAATTCAAGTGCAGTCACGTGGACTCAGCAAAATCAACACGACAACAAGGATGGTACAAGAACAGCGACAAACAAGAACTGATGTGCTTTGTTTAAATACAAAGCCTGCCCCTAAGCTTCAGCCAAATATCTGAATTCATGCTTAACCGAACAAAGTGTGATCTGTTCTATTCCTTTATCTAGTTGTTGAAGATAATTTTGACTTCATGTAATTTTTGTATCTCATGCTGNCCTGCTGAATTTTGGGCACAGGCTCTGAGTAAGATGTGACTTTGATGTGCCCTGTCTGACGTAGATAGGAGTTGAAATATACTCAACTTTTTGGGAAATTCTGCTTCATTCTTCCATTTCTTGTGCCCTTCACTTTCTGAGGTCTCTAAAATCTGTTGCATTCCTTAACATTTCATAAATATTATTTCTGATGTGATATTAGTTTATTGCCATAGAGTTTATGTACCAATGACTAATTCTGGTGTTTTTGGAAACAAGCATATGTGGTACATTAACTGTCACTAACAAGTCAGAATTTATGTTCATATATATTTGGTTCTATGTGGGTAAAAACACACCAATAAGTTACTATATTTGGGAGCAATGAAATCTCTTTAGGAATAGAGCCTGTGGAAAGAAGATCAAAGAGATTCTTGCTGTCATTATCGTCATTCTGAAGATACAATCATGCAGACACAGTATATTATTAATCTAGTAATCTACCAGCTGCAACTTTCCATTAAGTAATCTCGGCACACCAACAGAACAAAGATTAATTACCTGTTGGACTGTGAAAAATCTTTGAAGTGCTAAAAAGTTTTTAACACTATATTAAAATATTCATATATTTTAAATTATACTAAAGTTTCTTTCATGAGTAATATTATGCATGTTATATAAATAACTAATCAGAAAATACTCCAACTACGAAGACTGGTTCCCAAATGCCAGACTAGAGGTTAGTGCATTCACTGACAAATTTGTTATCGTTCCAAAGAGAAGTTAGAAAAATAAGGATACAAATGATTGCGTCTTATTCTGTAATGACATATTTCTAGATTTTTTTTGGTATTAAAATATCTGTTCTTAAAATAGGTGAGCTTACACTAGCCACTGAGATTCTTTCGACTCTAGACCTAGAGAATTAGAATGTCTTGGAGGAGCGCCTAGAAATTAACATCTTTAACCAGTTTTCCATTGATTCAAATACATTCCGATGTTTGAGAACCACGAGTATGGAGTCAAGCATGCAGACTCTGAATCCAGACACTCAAAAGTTCAAAAGCTTGCCTTGCTGTTTTCTGAGTGATGTAAAGTGCTTTACTTAAAGTCTCTCAGCTTTCATCATCTCAACTTATATAAACTGGAAGGGCTGTTAGAAGAGAAAATGTTAATCAGTGGGAAGTTTCCTATAGCACCTGGTCTAGAATAGAAACCCAAGGACACCAGTTCTCCTCCAAACCCTGTAGATGCGAGCTAAGTATCTACCACGCTGTATCTTGCATATGTATATTTTGATAGAATTGTAAGATGGTCCCCCCAAACTCCTGATCAGCCATTATTGAATTAAACACAAACCTAGGTACTGCTGTGAAGGAATTTTGCTTATGTAATTAAAGCCCCAAATCTGTTGATCTTAAGAAGATTATTCTGGTGGGCCTGACCTAATCACATGAGCCTTTTATTATTTTATTATTTCATTTTATTTTTATTTTATTGAGAGCAAGATGGCTTTATTCAGCTACAAGCTGAAAGCTTTTAATGACTAGAAAATGTCCTTAAGTTTGGTTCTTGACTTTTGCAGCTTAAGTTGAGCAGAGCTTATGTTCTGTTTTTATGTTTGGTTTTATACCTGGTGATCTGTGTTAGTTCTACCGTGTAATTAGGGTATAAATCTTTCTTTTGGGTTAAATAACTTTTATTTCAAAGGTTTTAATGTACTCTAGCTTGTTCCCCTATGAGATGACACCTGGTGACATTTCCTGGATCTTTGTTATCAAGGTTGCTTTCTTCTTCCTTTTTTCCATTCCTTTCCTTGTTTATCTATCTGTTTGTTTATTTATTTATTTATTTATTTATTTATTAATTATTTAGGTATAATTGACACATGATGTTACATTAGTAACAGGTTACAACATAGTGACTTGACAAGTTCCTACATTACACTAATCTCACAAGTGTAGCTGACATCCGTCCCACTATATCACCATTATAGTATCATTGTCTGTATTCCTTCTGCTCTGCTTTTCATTCCTGTGACTTACTCATTGCCTAGCTGGAGGCCTGTATCTCCCTCTTCCCTTCACCCACTTTACCCAACCCCTTACTCCCTCCCCTCTGGCAACCATAAGTTTGTTCTCTGTGTTTATAGTTCTGATTCTGCTTTAGTTTATTCATTTTTTTAGATTCCATTTATGAGCAGGGTCATATGGCACTTGTCTTTCTCTGACTTATGGCATAATATCATCCTTTCTAATGGCTGCATGATATTCCATTGTGCGTGCGTGTGTTTGTGCGCGCACATGTGCATGTGTGTTTGTGTGTGCATGTGTGTGTACACATACACATACCACATCTTCCCTATTTATCTACTGATGGACACTTCAGTTGTTTCCATGCCTTGACTATTGTAAATAATGCTGCAATAAACATAGAGGTGCAGATCTCTTTTTGATTTAGTGTTTTTGTTTTCCCTGGGTAAATACTCAGAAGACTTACTGGATCACATCATATTTCTATTTTTAATTTTTTGAGGAACCTCCACACTGTTTTCTACAAGCGGCCGTACCAATATATATGCCCATCAACAGTGCATGAGGGCTCCTTTCCTTCCACATCTTCACCAAGCCTTGTTATTTCTTGTCTTTTTGATTCTAGCCATTCTAATAGGTGTGAGGTGATATGTAATAGTGGTTTTGATTCGTATTTTCCTGATGATTAGTGATGTTGAGCATCTTTTTATGTGTCTGTTGGCCATCTGTATGTTGTTTTTTTTTAATGTCTATTCACGTCCTTTGCTCATTTTTTAATTGGATTTTTTTATGTTGAGTACGTAAGTTGTTAAAATGTCCATTATTACCCAAAGCCACCTATAGATTCAATGCAATCCCCATTAAAATACCAATAGCATTTTTCACAAAACTAGAACAAATAATACTAAAATTTGTATGGAATCAAAAAAGACTCCAGATAGCCAAAGCAATCTTGAGAAAGAAGGAAAAAGCTGGAGGAATCACAAATCTGATTTCAAGATATACCCCAAAGCTGTAGTAATGAAAAGAGTATGAACTTGGCACAAAATAGACACAAAAATCAATAGAACAGAATGGAGACACCAGAAATGAACCTATGATTATATGGCCAATTAATCTAAGAGAAAGGATGCAAGAATATAGAATGTGGAAGACAGTCTCTTCAATAAATCGTGCTGGGAAAACTGGACAGCTACATGCAAAAGAATGAAACTAGACTGCTTCCTAACACTATACACAAAAATACACTCAAAATCAATTAAAGACAGGAGCAGGAGACCTCAAACCATAAAAATCCTACAAGAGAACATAGATGGTAATTTCTCTGACATCAACCACAGCAACAGTTTTCTAGATATGTCTCCCGAGGCAAGGCAAATAATAAACTTTTGGGACTACTTCAAAATAGAAAGCTTTTGCACAACAAAGGTAACCATCAACAAAACAAAATCACAACCTACTGAATGGAAGAAGGTATTTGCAAATCATATATCTGATAAGGGGTTAATATCTAAAATATATAAGGAACTTAGACAACTCACATGGGCCCTTTAAAAGCAATAGGAGACATCGGTGAGATGCACTCAGGCAGGCCTGGAAGAGAGTCAACGTCCCCGTTGTGAACTGCCATGGGGCCACGTGACAAGGACTTGAGAGTGGTCTCTAGTTCCTAAGATCAGTCCCCGACTGACAGCCCACAAGGAGAACCTCAGTCCTACAACTGCAAGGAAGTGAAACTGAAGGAGCTTGGAGGAGATCTTTCCCTAGTTGAGTCTCCGGATGAGAATGCAGCTGGCTGATACCTTGATCTCAACTCTGCCATACCCTGAGCTGAGAACCCAGTCATGCTGTGTCAGACTTCTGATCTACACAACACTCAGACACTGAGTATTGGTCTAAGTCTCCAGGTTTGTGACAATTTGTGACATGGCAACAGAAGAAAATACCTACAATGTAATTGTGCTATAGGATTACATTTTTAAAAGGTAACATTATTTGAAGAACAAATTCTTCCTCCTGTCTTTTTTGCCACTCACCTATACTTGTATCTATAATATAAGTACAAAATGACAGTTCTTATCTTCCAAGGGACAAATGGAAGGAGAAACAACGTATCTACTGTTTTGAAATAACATGGAAGGCTACAGAAAGGCACATCTCTTTCACTCCATCTCCTTATTCTGTTAGAAATGCCCTACAGTGAAATAACCTTCCCATCTTGCCCACAGGCTTAGCTAAGAGTCTAGAAGAAACAGCAACTGAACTTTTACATGGAGAAACAGCAATCCCAAATGTTTACAACTGTGAAGAGCTTTCTCCCTTATTACTGTTGTTGACTTTTTGTTTTCTTAGTCCTTCTATATTGTTGGGGGGAAGGGGTTGGCACTTTCTGCCCTTCTGACCTGGACCAACATCAAGACTTTCCTTGAAAATCTTGAGGCTTCAGTAATAACAGTAAGCTTTATATGTTGTTCAAACTAAATCCCAGTTGGTTTGGATTGTTTAAATGAGGAACTCAGATTGGTAACTGTATCTTCTAATTTGTTTCAAATAAAAATAAATCATCTTTAGTCTCCCTGAAGTCTGATCTAATAGAAGCATAATGATCTCTTTCCTTCTCCTTACAGCCTAAAGCAACGCTATGTAGGCATTTCCACTTCCGTAGGAGGCCATGTGTGCATTTCCCACATAGATAACAACACCTACCATTTACTGAGCAATTATGTACCAGACCCTGTTGTGGGCACTTAAGGTGTATTGATTTAACTGTGATAACATCTCTCTGAGAAAGGCACCGAGGGGTCTAACCTTGTGCCTCTTGTACAATGAGGAAACTACAGAGAGTATTTAAATAAATTCCCTCAAATCACATGGCTAATAAGTGGAGGGGCTGGGAACCCAGAAATCCTGGCTCTCCAGTTTTGTATTTCATGCCTTTTCTACTTCCTCTCAGTCTCCAGATCGCTGCTTGCAAGGCGCAGCATTCAGCAGAAGATGCAGGACCTTCCTGTCGAAGCATGTTTTCTCTGCCTGGAGAGGTGGCACGCACAGGCGTGAGACAAGGAGACGACTTTAAGAATAGTGATCAAGCCCAAACCTTTCTCTCTTCTTCCCCACTGCTATTGGCAATAAAAATGAAGAATAAGAAAGCCTACTCTAAAGATTCTGCCTAGAGCCTCAAAAATTCAATAAGGCGCCATAAAACAGACAGTACAATTTAAGAATTTATAACAAGATAGAAGCTTTCAGTTCAAGTTATGAGATAAATAGGCCTTGAGAGGTGACTCCCTGGATCCCTGTTCCTTTATCGCATGTTCTTGGGTCCAAAACACTCTGTGCTCGGGTTGAAGTGAAGGAAGGCACAACCCACTCCTCTCAGTCCTCAGCTGTTTGCTACTATCACTGATGTCAGGATGTTCAAATATGTGTGTGTGTGTGTGTGTGTGTGTGTGTGTGTGTGTGTGTACATAATTAAAAACAAAACAACGCCATAAGAGGCACTAAAGGGATTTATTTTCCTGGAAGAACAGATTTTAGGACTACTCAGTTTTCTTCCCACCATGTTCCAAATGAGCTCTGTAAATAGAATGAGCACAACTGTATCTCTCCAGGAACACTGTGTCTCTGAAGCTTGCCCATCGCCAAGTTCTGTAAATTACATTATACCTTAAATGAGGTAAGGGGGGGTGCCTATTTGTAGGAGACCGGCAGTGAATCATTTCCGATACAAATAATTGCCCTTTAAATGTTCTAATTTAGAAGTGAGTATGTGCCACGTTGGTTTTAAAGGAACTGCTTGGCTCAGGCGTCTGCTCCTCTCACAGAAACTCTGCTGATGTATTGCTTTCTTCCTTCCTTCCATCCGTCCTTCCTTCCTTTTTTTTTTTTTTTAAGATTTTATTTATTTATTTGTCAGAGAGAGAGACAGCCAGCGAGAGAGGGAACACAAGCAGGGGGAGTGGGAGAGGAAGAAGCAGGCTCCTAGCAGAGGAGCCTGATGTGGGGCTCGATCCCAGAACGCTGGGATCACGCCCTGAGCCGAAGGCAGATGCTTAATGACTGTGCCACCCAGGCGCCCCTCTGCTAATGTATTTCTAACTGCATTCCCCGTGTTCAGCCTCACGGCACCTGCTCTCGCTCCTTCCTACCCCAAGTTCATCCCCTGTATTACCTCGAGCAGGGGCCCTGAATCTGGACAGAGCTCAGTGGTCCATCAACTTGGATTAAAAACAAAACAAAATAAAAACAAAAACAAAAAAAAACTGTATTTTCACTAATATCTAACTAAAATTTAGCATTTCTTTCTGTCAAGAATGGAGATGACAAATCTCAGTATTATTTGTCATAACAGTGACTGTTGTCACCAAACAAAATCAGTTTCCTATCTCATTATAGCTGCAGTAAATATCCCCAACTATCATGTATGCTCACCACCAAAATTATCATAGTTATTAGACTTGCTGCTAGATCTTATTATTTAACACCTTTAATACAGAAAGCACATATATTGCTATATCACAAACTTATTTTTTCTATATTTAGATCACTGTATTTTAATGGAATTGGTCTCCTTAAATTCTAGGTGTTTATTTTTTTTTTAATCCTGCGAAAGGATCTCTTGGCCTTCCCAGACTGCTAAAAGGGAGTCCCTGCCATGCACACACAAGAATTAACAACCTCCACTCTGGATCTTTCTAAAATAAACTTGTCATAATGTTATGACCTTAAACTTCCTTAATGGTAGCGGGTCATCTTCCTAATAGTGTTCAAATCTTCTGTGGTTCACAGAAGGCCTTCCGTGATCTCTTCTCCCTCTACTGCCTTGCCACCTGTGTGCTGAGCCTTGGACTCTGCATTTCATCTGTTCCAAATTGTTTCAAGCTCCCGGATGCACTGAGCCATCACAACTCTCTTTTGTCTTTGGGTGCACTTCTCTCTGATAAAAACGGTCTCTCCCTGACTGCTAGTAAACTCCTACTCATTCTGCAAGACCCAGCTCAAAGTCACCTCCTTGAGACACTCTGACATAATGACTCCTCATCCCTTCCAGAATCGGGAGAATCCCGTGTTCCCCTGCTCCACTCCTGTACTCGCCACCTGCATTACAGCACCTAACACAGGGCACCATGGTTGTGTATGTATAGGTCTCTTTAAGGGGTTGTGAGTGTGGGAGCTCTTTGAACCGTCTGTTCTCCAATGGTGCCCAGCACGTCATAGGCCTTTTATGCAACTGAGCTTGACTACTGTCCACAAGGGGTACATGAAAAAATAAACTTTGAGTTGGCCCCAAAGCTGGTTCTATGGTGAGTGTAGGATTCTCAGTTGAGGTGAAGGGGGACTAATTTGTCTTGCTGATAGCTTCTTTGTGAAGCAGAGCTGTTAAATTCCAAATATGAGTGCTGAATTCTCCCAGCCCCTCTGGGTGGATTAATTTATATCTTCAGAATGCTCCTAAGGAAGCTTCTCTGGTAAAGGAGCCACAGTCAACAGCTTAACTCTTTGTGGTATCTCCAAGTGCTGTGTCCTCCTGAAAAACTACACTCCTCTTTCTATAGATAACTTGTCCATCTCCTCATTCACTCACTCAGCAAATATTTCCAAGAGTCTACGACCTGCCAGGTACTGTCAAGGGGGAACTCAGCAGTGAAGGAGTCAAACCCTGCCCCTGCTCTGACGAAGCTTGCAATGTAGTTCTGTAGTGCTGTTCAATAGAACTTTCTGTGATGATAGAAATGCATATATGCGTTGTCCAATATGGTAACCACTAGCTGTATGTGGAAACAGCCGTATGTTGACAGTGGGCACCATACTGTCTGCAGTGTGGGGTAGAAACGAGTAAGTGAACAAACACGTGAATAAATGCCTAACAACCAGAAAAACAAGAAATCCCCCAGATATTGAGAAGTGCCGATGCTAAGAATTACATAGGCCAGTGTAGAGTCAATGGGGTGTCAGAAAAAGTGTCTTCGATGAGGTGGCATTTGAGCCGAGAGTTGAATATTAAGAAAGATTTTGTTATGGGAAGAAACGGACAAAGAAAATTCTAGGCAGATGGAATAAATTACAAACCTGTAGGAGAGATGTGCTTAGATTGTTTGAAGGATACAAAGGGCAATGTGACTGAAGTAGGACATGAAGTCAGAGGAGGGCTGATGGACTTTGCAGGGGTCGGTAATCCAGCGTAAGGAATTGGGATTTGTTTTCCAAGAGCAAAAGGAGTCATTGGAGGGGTTTCAAGAAGGGGACAGTATGACCTTATCCAGATTGCATAAAGCTCATGTTGATGCCTATGAGAAGAATGGATCGCAGAATGGAAGCCGGGAGGCCAGTCAGAATGAAAACCAGGTGTGACGGTAACCTAGGTGTGAGGGGATGGCAGTTTTGTTTTAGGGCCATGGTTACGGAGGTAGAGAGCAGTTAATAGAATCAGCATATATTGTACAAGTGAAGTCAACAAAATTTTCTGGACTCATGAAGAGAGGCGATCAAGAACAGCTCTTATATCTGGGGCTGCAGCAATGGCATGGATCGTGCTACTGACTGGGATATGATTGGAGATGGAGCAGATTGGGCGTGAGAAATGGAGAGTTCAGTTCTGAATATGCCAAGTGTAATACCTTTTAGACATCCAAGTGGAGCCGCTGTGTCTGGAGTTCTGAGGAAATGTCGGGACTGGGAATGTGGATTTGGGACTTAACCATTAGAGATGGTTTTTGAAGCTGGGGGGCTAGAGGAGATCACCTTTGGGATGGCTACAGGCAGAAAAGAGAAAGCACTCCAGGACGACTGAGCGGGACCAGTGCCTGCAGAGGGTGGTTATTCCCTTCGGGTGTGGATCACTCTTCCCTTGGGGCAAAAATGGGCCAATTCCAAGGGCCCAACCGTCAGTGACCCAAAGTGCACAACACAAAGGCATAGTCTGATTTTTGCTCTGAACAAATGGGTACAGTCAGTGAGAGAGAAAACCAACCATTACTAGCTGCTAACAATGCCCACCCACCAACCCTGGAGAAGATAGTAACAGCATCCTTATTTCACAGAGAATGTAATTAGAATACAAATAAACAGTCATATAGACCTGAGTTAAAATCCCAACTCTACTCTCTTCTGGCTGCACAACCTCAGATGAGATATTGAATGTCTCCCGAACTTCATCAATAAAATAAAGCTGCAGAGAGACTTAAGTAAAATAATGTGTAAAATCCCAATGCCTAACACATGATAAATGACCAAAATTTGTTAGCTATTGACACAAAATACCTTGACCAGTTTAGCAGTCCTGGTTACTGCACAACACACCTAAGAAAGGTACGCAGGTGTATGCAACCCCAAAGCGGGTGATCTTCCTTCCCGTGGTTCCATGACTATGCTTGAGAACTACCTGACCTGGGCTTTATTCCTTCTTTCTCTTATTTCTCTAATGTTCCCTAAAAATAGTTTTTTTTTAATTGAACTCATTTTATTTTATTGGAAAGTACTCTTTCCTGAAGCTGGTTTTTTTTTCTGCTCTAAGACAGGCAAGTATTCGATTTGATATGTCCCTCTCAAATAGAAGTCCGGGCCAATTCCTTCCCCTCACTGTTTCCCCGTTTTCTCCTCCCAACCCACCTTGCTTCTCAGGGGAACTTCGCCAGCTTCCTCAGCATCCAGAGCCTGCCAGCAAAGCATCAAGACTGCTCTTTTCTCAACCTGCAGTTAAACACTTGGGTAGCTTCATTCCTGCTGACTCTGTTTTCACGGTGCATTCTATTTAATAAACCCCCAGCCACTCTGGATGTAAGAAACAAAGAGATGGTAGACAATTTATTTATCCCTGCTGATCAATTAGAAACATGCATTCAGCCCTGTATGGTCACCTCCAAAACCCCCCTGTTTTCTGCAGAGTGTGCTCTCCATTTTGCTTGGTATCTGCACCAGTGATTGACTGGATCCATGCAGACACTGCTCAGGAACCACCACTGCCAACGCACAGATAGGGGACTTCGGCAGATCTCAGCATGTAGGTTTCCATGACACCTGCTCACTCTTCTGTGTGTTCGCGTGCGTGTGCAATCTCATCAGCTTTTTCCTGCTGTATGCTTGGCTGAAAAGTAATCTGCAAGTCTTTATAGTGCAACACGTGGATGCTGACCCTTTCTTAAACAGTCAGCTTTTTCTCAGGTTAGAAGATCTAATTAACTCACTTTGACCTCTCCTCAACAGGGTTTAGGATTAATTCAAAAATACGTTTAAATCAGCAGTTCAAGCAATTTTTCTCTAGATCAAGGCAGATGAGAAGTAGAGATGGATCACTTGCTTTTAACTCTTGCCTTTCCTAAAGTGTACATGTTAGATGATTACTTGTTTTTTTTTTTTTTTTTTAAATTCTCAACAACGTAAACAGCAAACCCAACACACTGGATCCATTTTTCTTTATATCTCCCTTTCCTTTTGGCACTTATCATCCCTGCACATCAAGTCCTTGTATCAATTAGGAAAGACATCTGGCAGGACTTTTTTCCTCCATTAGGCTGTGACAGAATGTGCTAGAGAAAGGGAGCTGTTGCTTGCCCAGCCATTGGTAATGCCACAAGAGCCATTTAAATTAGCCATGTCAGAGGTTCCTAGCATCTTTCCAGATGTGTGGGCAAGGTGGCGCATAAACTCAGCATTCCAGGCTCCTAAAAATCAGTTGCTCAAAATAAATCCCTGCAAAGCCCAGCTGCTGCCTGCCCCCATACATCCCCATACACACATGGCCTTAAGTTTCCGGACTTATTTACTTAACTGTCCTGCCTTGGTGTCTTGACTTTTGTTTCTTTCTTTCTTTTTTTTTTTTTTTAAGATTTTATTTACTTATTCGACAGAGATAGAGACAGCCAGCGAGAGAGGGAACACAAGCAGGGGGAGTGGGAGAGGAAGAAGCACACTCATAGCGGAGAAGCCTGATGTGGGGCTCGATCCCAGAACGCCGGGATCACGCCCTGAGCCGCAGGCAGACGCCCAACCGCTGTGCCACCCAGGCGCCCCTTGACTTTTGTTTCTAATTGCCACCGCTTCAGACAATTTTAGGAAGAAACTTTCATCTTGTCACTTTTTCCTCTGTAATTCCCTGGATCCATTAGCTCTGTGTGTCTCCTTACTGTAAAGTAGAATGCATTTTTTTGAAATTGGCTGGGTCCTGTTTACCCCATTGGACTCGGAATGGCTTAAGGGCAATTACTGTCTCGTTCACTTTTATAATCACAGAATCTGCTGTCATATACACTGAAGGCACTATACCGTTGAATTAACAAAAGGTCTTTCTTAACCTTTTCAGATAAACGACCAATGATATCCTCTCCTCAAAAAAACTGACCCAGGGGCACCTGGGTGGCTCAGTCGGTTAAGTATCTGCCTTCACCTCAGGTCATGATCTCAGGGTCTTGGGATCGAGCCCTACATTGGGGTCTCTGTTTAGCAGGGAGTCTGTTTCTCCCTCTCCCTCTGTGCTCTCTCTCTCTCTAATAAATAAAATCTTTAAAAAAAAATTGACCACATATCTGTAGAGACAAAATTCTGCCTATCATTTTAGGAGTTAAGGACTTTGTTCTACAGATGTGAACTCACCTTGCTTGGTCTACCTAGAGGGTGAAGTCTTAGGTGGTGAAATATTTGGATCCAAAATAGTTGGAGTTGATGAGAAATCCGGTATTAAAAAAAAAAAAAAAAAAAAAAAAAAAGCTCTCTCCTTGTTTCCTGTTCTATAATGACACCAAAGGACTCAGACTACCCAGGTCTACTACAGACAAACTCTGATAATCAAGCCAAGTGAACAACATACCCCGGAAGATTTGTCATGTTGGCTTATGAAGGACTGAACCAACTAGGATGGTAACTATAGGGCCGCACCTTCCAGTTACGTCCCACGGCCACGGCAGTCGGATCGTCTCCAATGCTAACAGCAAATCACTGGCTGAGTCACAGCATTAAATCACACTAATTTTGTACCTTTAGTTCAGCTCACTGGGTCATTTCTAATGTATTGAATACTATCTGGTTTAACAGTTTATTTAGAATTTCACTTTTTTCCTTTTACTTTACCAGCAGCTTTAAGCTTTCTTTGATTGGGTTTGCTAACTATCTGAGGAGATTTCTTCCAAAGTTTTAATACTGATCACCTCGTGTGTCAAAGTAGCTAAAAATGTTAATTAAATTTGTTCTGGTGCTATTTGGCATGTATGACCACGTAGATGTGGAAACTACTTTTTGGGGTCTCATGAGTTTAGGGTAGGGCTTGCCATTCTTTTCACAACTGAGAACAACTTCTAATCAGTCATGAATATCCCTTTCCTAGGGTTTATGAGTCCTGTTTTGGTTTGGTTTGGTTTCTTCCCATGGGTAGTATTGGGGCTTCGTCTGCCCTAATTCTCTTTAATGCTCTACTGAGTATGGTTTATTGTTTCCATCTAAGAAGGACTAGATGGACAACATCCTTTCCAACAACAGGCCTCAAAACTGTTTTATAACTTTAGGAATGTATTACTACTCCTCCTCTTCTTCTCCTCCCTATGTCACTTTTTTTTTTTTTTTTTTTTGGTCAATACTCATTCATCTTAATACTTCAGTTTTCTTCGGCCTTTTCAAAATTGGAGTTTCCCACATTCTGTCCCGGACTATCATTTCCTGTATTTTTGGAATCTAGTAAATCAGGGTAGAGGACTTCTCCAAACCTTTCACTTTCTCCTTGAAGAAATAAAATGGCTTCTTCCCTAGGGCCCATCACTGTTGTCTCGTTCCAGATGATATTCATAACACAAGCACTGTGTAGGTAATTTGACAACGTCTTTCGTGTTCAGGCTTCCTGGGTATCAATGTTAACTATAATCCACTATGGATTTCTACTAGAAATTTCACTTAAAAAATTGTTTTTTGCATTTCTTGGGTGAACTTGTGTGCCCTGCCTGATCTGCTTGTGTGTCTACTTTCT
This sequence comes from Ursus maritimus, assembly GCF_017311325.1. Classification (NCBI taxonomy): domain Eukaryota; kingdom Metazoa; phylum Chordata; class Mammalia; order Carnivora; family Ursidae; genus Ursus; species Ursus maritimus. Next base: position 16,732,730 of record NW_024426008.1, on the reverse strand, counting down.
CCAACGTGATAGTAATTTACAAAATCTTCACACTTCTTTATTACCCGCTAAACAACACCCAACAGGCTCTCTCAAGCCTCGCAACAGAATATCCCACATCCCACAGCACACAGCCCACACGGTAACAAGAAATACCTTGTCCATATGCCTTCAAGCCTGTTCCTATTGTTCTTGAGGTATGGCTGTTGCTGAAAAATTCCATTTTAAATTTTTTTCTCTATTTATATACTCCACACACTAGGTTTCAATTGTATTTCTCCGTTTTAGGATTTTTCTTATCCTGATGTAACCTCTGTTGTGGAATTTTATTTGTATCACTATCACTACTTTTAAATTGTTTCCTAGTGCAGTCTTCTTTCCCTCTCTCCCATTCTGTGTACAAAATTGCATGAGAAGGATACATTATTTACTCTTAGAACAGAGATGAAAACACTGTGAAACACACAATTTCACGAGTGTGGTTTTCAAGGCCCAGAACTGCATTTCCATCTGTTTTAAAATAATGATCTTTGCATCCTCTTAAACTGTAGCTTTCTACCTTCTCATCCCCTGTCATGCTACACAGTGCATGTACCTTTCTCATACTTTTCTTCATTTTTTTGTTGTTGCATCCTTGCAACACTGTGGTAGAGGGCAGCCACATTTAAAAGGCATGGGTCTAGCAAAGCCCTCTGTTGCTGCCTTACTGACAGTCACTATCTCCTTTAGGCTCCTTGGTCCCTTCCAATTTCACCTCAAATGGTTTTCCATTTTTCTTCAATTCCAGTTGCCTTTCGGGGCATTCTGGAATGAAAGCACTCGGCAAAGATGAGTCAGAATATCTGGCCCGGCTCCACAGGGCCTCGCTAGAAAGAATGATGAAGGCACTGACCTAGTAATATGCTGCCCATCACACCTGAAGGAGATCGCATATGTGATTTCAACTGAATTGACTTTCCCAGCTGTGTGGACAGGGGCCGTCTTTGGATGTCCACACTTTCTTGTTGGGATTCATTCAGGCAATAACAGCTCCTGCCAGAATTCAGCGTCATACTTACAATTTACCAGGATGGGGCACAGTAGTCCTTTCATGGGGCAGTGATCAGAAATAATCAGCAGAAGTGATATGAATCCAGAAGAGGAAAAGAGAGACAGACACCTTTACTTCTTTTCACACGCAGAAGGTAAAGAGTTCAGGGGAAGTGAAGGACTGAAAACTCCAGTCTAATTATTCCTCCCTAATGATGCTTGAGAATGCTTGGCTATCACACGTAGTATCATGAATTTGGCACTTTAATGGCCTGTTATTTTTGGCAAGGTGGCATTTTAAGTTTTTGCTTCCTAATCGCAGAATGGACGAGCGCAGCCTTTCACTCTGGTTGATGCAGGGTTATTTTTATACTCCAGCACCTCCCCATGTCACACTAGAAAAAGGTACAACATTTTCTGGGCACTCCTACTGATGGCCTAAAATATCCACATGGGCTGGTATTCCTACTGCTTTCAGGAGCATCTGAAACGATGCACCGCGATATTGAAGCAGGAGTCACGAGGGGCAAAATGTGTTCTTTTTCTCTGTCTTCAGCATTCAGGCCATTTTTACAGTTAAAGCCCCGCGTAGAGGGAGGGGCCGTGCTGAGCCTTTAGTTTCATATATTGCAACAGCCTGGTGTTTTTCTGATCTCACTTGTCCTGAGAGAGCTGTCAGGGATGGCCCCTGCGGAGACAACTGACCTAAATTATGACTTCTTTCAGGGAAGGGAAACCCCTTTAGGACAAACAGGAAGCGATCTTTCAGCATAATGTATTCCCATCGGGAGCAAGTAAACAGTTTACTGTTCAGTTCAAAGCAGTGAATTCAAGACACATAAGTTAGTTTTGGCTCAATGTGACCCTAAAATCAAGTCAAATGGAATGAGTTTACAATTCAGAGCCTTAAGATTCTGTTTGGCTGAACACTGGAGTTGAAGTGTTGAATTCCATCTCATCTTAGTTATTATTATTTTTTCAACCACTTCCAAAATACTGCTAAATTCTGGAAATAAAATAAAGAAAGCGCTAAACTGGTTTTCAGATCCACAAGCAGGCTTTCTTGCTGCAAAAATAATCCCCTGAGGTGTATTGTTAAGTGAAAAATAAATTTTAAGTGTAAACGTATAATTGGAAGAAATTTTTCTCCATCTAATTGAGATCTTGAGAAATTCAGATTTGGCTTCATAATTTATTTGACTTTGCTCTGCCAATTAATAGTGAAACTTACCTAGCGTTATTACCCTTAGAAGTAGTTAAACACAGTTTGCTGATTAAGTAGCATCATCATCTACCATCATAAAGGAAGGGATCTTGGCCTTTACCTCATTAACCAAGACCCTGTACCTGGTTAAGAAGCTGACAATAAAAGGTGCATCTGTCATTTAGTTCATAGTGGGGACACACCTTGAAGCATCAGGTGGGCTGTTCTCATTTTTTTCACTAATATGCATAGATAACAATCTTCACAGAATCAAGATAAATTGCAGTCACTCTGTCCAATCTATCAGTCCTGTCACTCCTGTAGAAGAAACTGACACTCATCTGATAAATTTTGTTTCTATCAACATGATGCCAGCTAGATAACAAAACATATTAGAAGGGTCTTAACAAATTACATGCAGGGTACAAAGTGAGAGTTTGGCAGCTAAATTTCCTCTGTTCTACCTAACTGCCTTCCATTCTGATCAAAAGTTCATATGGAATATATGGGGGCAGCGTCTGGGGGATGGGTTACCTAGTAAATTCTGATTAGGGCTTTGGAACCCAAAAGCCCATTCCAAGTCACTCCAGTCCTGGGAATCAGGAGCCCAGGCTGTGATAGGTGGTGGGGTCTGACAATGCCGGGGTGTCCCCAGAAGTAAGCCCAATGTAGGGTTATATGTCTATAACCAACTCAAGAGTCATGTGACTTCTGATTCAGTTTATAAACCCTAGGATAACAAACACATAGATAGATCGAGAAAATTCTCCCTCGGGTTTTTATATTTTTGTTTTATTAAGGTCATTTTGAGCTTCACTGTATCTCACCAAACCTAAGATTTCTGGTATTTCATACTTCTAGTATAATAAGTTTCAGTATTCCTGCTGATCCAAATTCATTCCGAACGGGCATGCTGAGTTACTTCTAAATGTCTTTGTACCATGCAATGCCCGTCCAATTGAGGTGGGGGGTGGGGGGGGAGCCAGGCACAACAGAGGCATTGTAAAAAATAAAACCAAACATTGTCCTCTCTTCTTTTCTCCTGTAAAAACATCAAGTCCCTAACCCTGAAAGATTAGTCTTTTTGATGCTGAACTCAAGCCAAAAAAAAAAAAAAAAGAAGAAGAAGAAGAAAAAAAAGGCATTCTAAAGGGAAGGGGAAGGTATTGTTGTTGATTCCCATGTGTTCAGATAGCTATTTCAATTTCTAACCCAAGAGGGAGGATGAGACACATGGCATCTAATGTGCGGTGATAGCAACTTGAAACTTAATCACATCTGTTTTGCTTTTCCTGCTCAGTTGGCAGGAGTGTATGTGATGGAGGTGGGAGCCGCCCAGGATGGTTCTGTTAGAACCATAAGGAACAAAGGAAATACCTTTGGGATGGCTCACCGGCCACAGACCAGGTATCAGGTCTTGGGTGCCCCCTTGTGGTTGCCATGCCAATACAGGTGGTGGAACTGAGCAGTGCGGGGAGGTGAAGTGAAAAAAAATGCAATCCTTTTTCTTACTATTCGCATTTTCCTTGTCTGTGTTCTAGCCATACTGGCCTTCTCTTAGCTCCCAAATGTGCCATGTTTCTTTCTTGCTTTTGTTCTTTACACAAGCTGTCCCTTGGGCTTTCAACACTTTCTCATCCACCCATTGGCCTAGTTTTTTTTTTTTTTAAGATTTTATTTATTTATTTGAGAGAGAGAGCATGAGTAGGGAGGGGCAGAGGAGAGAGAGAATCTGAAGCTGACTCCTCACTGAATGTGAAGCCCAGCTCAGGATTTGATCCCACAACCACAAGATCATGACCTGAGCCAAGATCCAGAGTCTGACGGTTAACTGACTGAGCCACCCAGGCGCCCCGCCTAGTTAATTCTTACCGACCCTTTAGAGTTCATTTTGACATCATTTCATCAAGGAAGCATTCCCCGACTCCATGGACGAGGTAATTTCATGTACTGCACACTGTAAGCCATCATCAGTTGCTAAAAATACTTCTCTAGATTGAAATTGGAGCCAGTGGTTTTAGCTTTTGAACTTCCAAGAGGAATGTCAGTCTCTAGGAAACTAATACAAGGGGCCGCATTTCTTTTTAATGAGAGCTCTCAGAGGAAATGAAGGACCACCTTTTTAGACACACGATATAGTTATCCTACATTTATGTTTTCACTAAAACTTCATCCAGTATGTTGATCATTTTTCTCCTTGATTCTTTTCTCCTTCCATTATATACGTCTATCCTTTAGGAACCTCATTCGGTTCTCTGTCCCCTACCGTACCTCACATATAACAGGCATCAATGAATGTTTATTTGGTTAGGATGGCCAATGTTTTACCTTTAAACATTATTAAAATATAAGTCTAAATTTCAATGAATTACAAAGTACATAAAAGGCATAGCTCTAAATTCTCTTCTATTATGGACATCTATTTTATCTCTCACATTTTCATTTGAATAATTTCAAATCTGCTTTTGAGCCGAACAGTACAACGAGCACCTACATACCCTTACCTATCTACATATATCCCTTAGAACTCGTTGAATGCAAGTGGCAGATACCATGACACCCCATCCCTAAATACCCCAGCATGTACCTTGTTCAGTATGAATAGGAACATCCTCCTATACAACCACAATACCAGTATCACAACTAAGAATTTAATGCTGAAAAGTATGATTTAATATACAGTTCATATTCGAGCTTTCCAAAATTGTCTTTAATAACTGTTGTTGTTGGATCCAGGACTCAATCAAAAATTAATTACTGCATTCAGTTGCCAAGTCTCTCCAGTGTCTTTTAATCTAGAACAGGTCCACTGCCTTGTATAGTCCTCTTTTTCTGGTTCACTCATCACACTGACATTTTTAAAGAGTCCTGCAGTCTGATATCTGGTGAAATTTTCCACAGTTTGCTTTGTGCGATTGTAGCTTCAAGACTAGATTCAGTGTAGGGGCACCTGGCTGGCTCCGTCAGTTGAGTGTCTGCCTTCTGTTCAGGTCATGATCTCCAGGTCCTGGGATGGAGCCCTGCGTTGGGCTCTCTGCTCAGCAGGGATTCTGCTTGTCTGTCTCCCTCTCCTCTGCCCCCCTGCTCATGCTCTCTCTCAAATGAATAAATAAAATCTTAAAAAAAAAAAAAGACTAGATTCAGTGTAAAGATTTGAATCCCTTGAGTCTTGTTTTTTTTGTTCTGTTTTTTTTTGTTTTTTTCACTTGACAGTATATCCTGGAAATCACCCTATCACAGTTCAGGACATTTTCTCCATTCCATGTGTTCTTCTGTGTATAGTACTTTGCTGTGCAAAGTTCACTCAAACATTCTTCTGTGGAGGGACATTTGTGGTGTCTCCAGTATTTCATTACACTAAACAGTTGTGCAATAAAGAAATTTGTGTACATACATTTTTTTATTTGTCAAGGTGCAATTGCAGGGTAAATCACTGGAACTGAAATTGGTGGGTCAAAGAGTAAATGAATGCGTATGTTTTGTAGACAGTAATAAACTCCCCACCACAGGCGTGGTACCATCTTGCACTCCTACTGGCAATGTAGGGTCTGTTCCTCTACAGACCCGTTAATAGAGTGTGTTGCCAATCTTTTGAACTTTTATCAATCTGATGGATGAGAATTAGCTCTCACTATAATTTGATTTACATTATTTTTTTGGATAAAGTTTGGCATTTTTTTATTTCAAAGACTATTTGCATTATATTTTCTGTCCACTGTACCTTTTTCCCATTTATTATCAGGTTTCTGGTATTTCTTTTCCTATCATTTTTAAGAAGTTCTTTATATATTAGGAAGATAAGCCCTTTTGCTGTGTTGTATTTGCAGGTATCTTCTCCAAATTTTTTATTTGATTTCAAATTTCATGGTTTTTTTTATGTAAGAGATTTCTTTTTACTTTTATACAATGAAATTTATAAACTTCTTTATTTAATTGAATCTTGCTTGAGTTATAACAAAAAGGCTTTTCATCCAGGGATCATACAAGAATTCACCCAAGTTTTCTTCTAGTAGTTGTGTGTGGTTTCATTTTTTACACTTGACCTCTGACCCATCTGAAGTATACTCTGCTACATGGTGTGAGGTATGGATTCAATTTTTGGTTTTCCCAACACTATTTACTAAAAAGACTATCTTTAGCCCCTAGTGATTAGAGATACCACTTTTTCATATACTATATTTCCATATGCATGTTTGTTTCTTGATTTTCTATTCCATTCTTCGGTTTGTGTATCTATTCATATGCCAGTCCCACACTGTTTTAAATACAGAAGCTTACAGCTCCCTTTGATATCTGGTAGGGCCAGTCCTTCCATTACTGCTGGTCTTTTTTGGCATTTTCTTAGCTATTATACATGTTAATTTTTCCATAAGAACTTAGCATCAACTTGTCTGTTGCCAGGAAGAACAAAACGTATTGTCTCGGAAAGTACTGCTTTTCTATGTTAACCTGTTCACTTAGACTTCTGTGTCTTTTATGAGAGCTTTGGAGTTTTCCTCATTGTTTTGGCACATTTCTTGAAATGAAGTTTCTCCTTCCATTATTCTAATAGCTTTTGTTTGTATGCATGAAAGCTAATAATATTGTTTGTTTTATATCTGATATCTTACTGGATTCTTTTATGATTTATCTTGGCTTCATTATGGAGACTCTTAGACTTTTTTAGCTATCATATTAATAAATACAGATAACTTTTATTTCTTTCCCAATTCCTATGACTGTGTATTTACTCCTGCTTGATCTCATTGGCTAATACATTCAATGCAATATTTAACAGTAGTAGGGTATTGGCCTTCTTCCCCTTGTTCCCGATCTAATGTGAATACTTCATGTTTCCTTAGTGGTGCTGGGTTTGATGCATATATATATATGCCAAATATATATATATACACACACAATATATATATATATACACACATACATGTACACACATGTATATGCCAAATATATATACATATACATGTACATGCAATATACACATACATGTACACACATGCAATATGTGTATATACATGCTACATACATGGGTCTACATATAAGAAGGGGAGAGAAGAGAAAGAAGAATCATATTGAAGGAGGATCTATTAATTCCTATTTTATTGATTTCTCTTTTAACTCAGGAGTGGGTGGAAAATTTTAATAAATGCCTTTTTAATGGAAGTACTTATATGATTTTTCTCCTTAGATCTATGGCTATGGTAAATTTTATTAGGGGATTTCCTGTTACTGAACAATCTTTGAATTCTGGAATAAAACTTTCTTGGTTATAAAAAAATTTTTAGGTGCTATTGGTTTTATTTATGATATTTGCATTTATAATCATATGTGAGATCAAACTATTGTTTTCTTTGTTGTACTGTGTAATATTTAGAAATTGATGCTATACTTATTTCATAAGAATACTTTGGACACCTTTGTTTTTTGTATTTCTGTGCTGTGAAACAATGTAGGTACATTTAGGATGGTCAAGCCTTTGAAGGTTTGTATAATTTGTTTGTGAAAATATCTAAAGGAGCAATTTTTTGTGAGATAGTACTTTGATAAGTATTTCTATTCTATGGAAATTGGTCTGTTTAAGGGTCTTTTTTTTAATCTCTCAAGGCCAATTTTAGCAACTTGTATTATTTTAGGAAATCCATTTTAGCTAGATTCCTAATTTATTTGCATAGAGTAGTGCAAAATATCATAAACAATTTTAAAATTTTCTTGATTTCAAGGTGTTTACTCATGGCCATTATTAAAGAGTGTTCCCATTATCACGACACTTTGAATTTTATCTCACATTCGTTCTGCATTCTCAATCGAAAAAAACCAAAGTTTTCCTTGTGAAAACAGGCTAAGCAAAAAGAAGGCCAATGAACCAGAGTTGTGTTGTTTAATTCACTAAAGATTTCTGTCATATTTTTGCTCTGAATGAACTATTCACATGTCACACTGAGGAGCAGGTTTTGGGTAGTTCCCTAGAGTTTCCTTTGCCCTCATAAAAATATATCAAAAGAGAGGTAAGGAATTTCTGAAGACATTACCAACCATGCATATACTACTGATCTTCCTAGCATCCCTTTTTACAATTGTGGTAAAATATACATAACATAACCATTTTATAGTGTACACTTCTAACCATTTTATAGCATGCACTTCAACGGCATTAAGTATCTCCACGCTGTTCTACAACCATCGCCAACATCCATCTCTAGAACTTTTTTCATCTTTCCAAACTAAAACCTTGTACTCACTAGATAGTAAGTCTCCATTCCCCTCTCTATCCCCAGCCCCTGGTAATCACTAGTCTACTCTTTTCCTATATGACTTTGACAACTCTAAGCACTTTATATAAATAGAATCATATAGTTTTTGAGTTTTGTGCTGGCTTATTTTGCATAGCACAATGTCTTCAAGGTCCATCCACATGGGAGCATGTGTCAGAATGTCATTCATTTTTAGGGCTGAATAATATTCCATTGTATGCACATACCACATGGTGTTTATCCATTCACCTGCCCACCGATACCTGAGTTCCTTCCACCTTTTGTTATTATGAATAATCCTGCTATGAACGTAGCGGCACAAATATCTGTTTAAAGTCATGTTTTCAGGGGCGCCTGGGTGGCACAGCGGTTAAGTGTCTGCCTTCGGCTCAGGGCGTGATCCCGGCGTTCTGGGATCGAGCCCCACATCAGGCTCCTCCGCTATGAGCCTGCTTCTTCCTCTCCCACTCCCCCTGCTTGTGTTCCCTCTCTCGCTGGCTGTCTCTATCTCTGTCAAATAAATAAATAAAATCTTAAAAAAAAAAAAAGAAGATTAAAGTCATGTTTTCAATTCTTTTGAGTATATATGCAGAGTGGAATGGGTGAATCACACGGCAATTCAATTTTTAATTTTTTGAAGCACCACCATACTGCTGTCCACAACAGCTGTATCACCTACTCCCATCAACAGTGGAAAGGGTGCCAATTTCTATACATCTCAGCAACACTTTATTATCTTCTGGATTTTTGTGTTGTTTTACTTTTTAATAATAGCCATTTTGGTGGGTATAAAACGGCATCTCCTTGTGGAACATGCTTTTTGTGCTTCTGTTGTTATATTTCAATATTCTATTATTGCTATATTCCATTATGTTGTAAGAACAAGATTCGGAGGCAATGAATTGAGCAGACCGGGGCCATGATGAACCAGATATTGTGTGAGATACTCTTACAAAGATTTTCATATAGAAAACCCAGCTAGTTTACTTCTTATGTAAATAAATCAAAGAAACTTTCCCAAGTGTGCCCAAGGACACCTGAATAAAGCAGCCTTGACAGATCTCTGCTCTGCTAGGCTTTCTGATTTCCTTAAATAAATTGCTTAACCTTCTAAATAAGAAAGGAGAAGAAAAGGTACATAAAAAATGGGATAAACAGAAAACAAATAGTATGATGGCATATTTAAACCATAAGACACACACCTAAGTATATAAAATATAAACAGACAAAAAATGTAAGGGCTAATTTAAAGGGCATCCTGGATCAGAAAAAAAACAACCAAACAAATAACAAACCACTAAAAAAAAAAAATCCCCAAAGAACCAAGAAACTATATTCTGATCATAAAAAACATGATCATAAATATAAGAATATAAAAAAAAGAATATAAAAAAAAACCTTTTATATGAAGCAAAAAGCATGAAGCAAAAAAAAAAAGATATGCTAATATCAGACAGGGCAGGCTTTTTTAAAGCAAGAAGCATTATTAGAAATAAAGAAGGTTATTTCAAAATAACTAAAGATCAGTTCACATAGAATTAATGTGCATATACTTAGTTACATAGCCTTAACTTATAAAGCAAAAATTGATACACCCAATAAAAGAAATTCCATAATAATAGTGAAAAATGATAACATATCTTTCTCCTGATAGAATAAGTGGGAAAAATACCATCAAGGATATAGAAAACAACTAACAGACTTGACCTAACTGACATACAGAGAACTTTACACTGAACAATTGTTAAACATATATTCTTTCTAAACGCAAAAAAGAATGACAAAATTGTTCATATTCTGGGCCATAAAACAAGTCTTAAAAAGTTTTTAAAAATGAAATCAATGCTCAGTGAAGGGAACTATCAACAAAACAAAAAGGTAACCTACTGAATGGAGAAGATACTGCAAATGATATATGTGATAAGGAGTTAATATCCAAAATATATAAAGAACTTCCACAACTCAGCACCAAAAAACCAATCTGGCTAAAAAATGGGTGGAGGACCTGAACAGACATTTTTCCAAAGAAGACATACAGATGCCAACAGACACATGAAGAGATGCTCAACATCACTCATCATCAGGGAAATGCAAATCAAAACCACGATGAGATGTCATCTTACACCTGCCAGAAGGGCTAGAAGCAAAAAGCTGACAAATAACAAGTATTGGCAAAGCTATGGAGAAAAGGAAACTCTTGTGGGGAGCCTGCTTCTCCCTCTCCTCCCTGCTCATGCTCTCTGTCACGTTCTCTTTCTCTCTTTCTCTCTCTCTCAAATAAATAAATAAAATCTTAAAAAAAGAAAAGAAAAGAAAACCTCTTGTGTACTGTTAGGAATGAAACTGGTACAGACATTGTGGAAAACAGTGTAGAGTTTCTTCAAAAAATCAACAACAGAATAACCATATGATCCCATGATTCCATTACTGGCTCGTTACCAAAGAAAACAAAACACTCATTCAGTAATATGTACCCCTATGTATAACTGAAGCATTATTTACCATAGCCAAGATACAAAAGCAACCCAAGTGTTCATCAAAATGGGTAAAGCAGAGTGGGAGATACAGGTTTGCAGTGATGGAATAAATAAGTCATGGGGATAAAAGATACTGCATAGGGAATATAGTCAGTGGTATTGAAATACTGTTGTGTGGTGAAAGATGGTAGCTACTACACTTGTGGTGAATACAATATAATGTATAAACTTGTTCAATCACTGTGATGTACACCTGAAACTAAGGTAACACTGTGTGTCAGTAATACTTCATTTTTGAAAAAATTAAAAATAAGTAAAAGGAGGGACATGAACTCATGCAGATTTTTCTGATCAAGTGGAATTACAATAGACTTCAATAATGAAAAGCTAAGTGGACAATCTTTAATGTTTAAAATCTGAACAATATGCTTCTGAAGAACTCATGAGTCAAATATAAAATCAAAATGAAATTATAAAATATTTTAGGATGAATTATAATGAAATTATAACATAATGTAAAGGATATATTTAAAGCTTAAAAAATTTATAGCCTTGGGGCGCCTGGGTGGCACAGCGGTTAAGCGTCTGCCTTCGGCTCAGGGCGTGATCCCGGCGTTCCCGGGTCGAGCCCCACATCAGGCTCCTCTGCTATGAGCCTGCTTCTTCCTCTCCCACTCCCCCTGCTTGTGTTCCCTCTCTCGCTGGCTGTCTCTGTCTCTGTCAAATAAATAAATAAAATCTTTTAAAAAAAAAAATTTATAGCCTTGCTTGGATATATTAGAAAAGAAAAAAAGCCTGAAAATTGATGATCCAAACTTCTATCTCAAGAAGCTGAAAAAAGAACAAATGAAATCAAGTAAAATAAAGAAGATAATAAAGACAAGAACAGAGATTAATGAAATAAGAAACAAACATCCAGTAGAATAAAGAAGCCAAAAGGAGGTTTTTCAGAAAGTCCTAATAAAATATATTGCGGGGCGGGGGGCGGCGGTGGAGGGCATTCACAAGCACAAAACCAATGTTGTAAAAGTGGTCATTATTCTACAGCCAATAAACTCTGAAAACGCAAAAAGAGGATATTGTGATCATTTTTATGCCAATAAACTTGCAAATTCAGACGCACAGGGCAAGTTTCTAGAAAAATAAAACATCAAAGATGACACAAGAAAAATGGTAAAATATGAAAATCCTGCATCTTTTTTAAGAAATAAAAGCCATAATTTCAAATCCATTTACAAAGGAAACTACTGGCCTAGATGAAAATTCTTAACAAATGTTTAAGGAAAACATGACGTCAATTTTAATCAAATACTTCTGAGGACAGAAACAGGGAGTATATCTTCCAAATTATTATGACACCAACCAAACCTGATACTGAATACTGACAAGAACCTTATGAGAAAGACAAATTACAAGCCAAAGGCTTTCAAAATCTTAGATTAAAACATACTAAATAAAAATTAAGTAAATCTAAGCCCGGTGATATATAAAAAGGATGCTACGTTACAACCAAATCTTATTTATTTTAGGAATGTAAGGATGATTTAACATTTAAAATTTGATTATTTTGCTATATTTTTAAAAAGGTGATAAAATTAATATAAAATGCATATGAAGAACTAGGAATAAGATATCTTTAATAGGATAAGGTGTACCTAAAAAAAAACAAAACTATAGGAAATATGTTCTTAATATATTGGAATATATATTAAGCCTCCTTCTAGAGTCCTGGCACAAGACAGAGATGCCTGTTACCACCACTTCTATTCAATATTTTATTGAAGATACTGGACAATGTAATAAACCAAGAAAATAAAATAAAAAGAATGGCAAGGAATGAATAAAATGGTCTTATGACTAAAAATGCAAAAGAATTATAGCAAATACAAAAGAATCTACAAATTAGTTTTTATAATAAGTAAAATTATTCAGGTCATTGACTAAACTGTCAATATAGAAAAAAATCATTTTATTATACATCACTGACACCTACAAAATGAAAGTTTTGTAAGTTCCTGTTTAAATCAAAAATCTTCAAATACCCAGTAATAATTTTAACAAAAAAAGTAAAAGAAGTGCAAGTACCCAGAAAACTACAAAAATATTTAAAGGTTTTTAAAGAATTAAATAATGGGGGAGATTTATAGCAGATCCATGGATTGGAATATTAATATCATAAAGATGTCATATCTTTGCAAATTCACCTATAGATTAAAATGAAACGGTACTCTGATTATAGAATTATTTGGAAATTCAAAGATCCAAGAATAGCCAAAACAATCGTAACCTGCAGACTTAAACAACCACATTTCAAGAATAGTACAGAACTAGAGTTTGTCAATACAGAGTGTGCAAAGACAATAAACAGAACAATGCGACAGGATAGCAGGTGTAGAAACAGATCCACACATATATGGACAATTGATTAATGACTAAGGTTTCAAGAACTTTGGGGAAGGGATAGTCTTTTAAAGAAATGGAACCAAATTAGTTGCATACTCATATGGAAAAAAAAAAGACTCCTACTTTGCACCATACACAGTAATTAATTTCACATGAATTGTTGATCTAAATATGAAAGGTAAAACAATAAAGCTTCTAGATGAAACTATTAGGCAATATTTCTATAATCTTGAGATAGGCAAGTATGTTTTAAAGGGGTAAAGGACACTAATCAAACAGAAAAGACTGATAAATTGGACATTAAGAGTTTGTGCTTATCCAGACAGTTTTTTAAAAATGAAAAGGAAAGTCACAGGCCAATTAATTTGCAACACATAGTAACAACGAGTTCACATTCAGGATACATAAAGAACTTATGAAAAGGTAGTCAACCTCATTAGTCATTAGGAAAATGCAAATTAAAACCAGAATGAGATAAAAACATCTACTCACCAATCTGGATAAAATTAAAATAACTGTCAAGACCAAATGTTGGTGGAGGAGTTGATCAAGCAGAATTCTCATACATGCTCATGAGACTATATAACAGCAAAACTTTGGAATACTATTATCGGTATCTATTAAACTTGAAACTACTCATATTCTATAAAATAGTAAATGCACTCCTAACATATGCCCAACAAGGTATCTCCCCCAAACCTAATTTTAAGTAAAACAAGCTAGACCAAAAAATTAATATTGTACCTCTCAATTTATATAAAATTCAAAATCAGGTAAAACAAGTATGTAGTGTTTGAAGTCAGAATAATGATTATCTTTGGTGAAGGACTAGTGACTAGAGTGGTACATAACAAGGTTTTGGGGGGTGCTGGTAATGTCCTATGTATTATGAAAATTTATGGGGCTATACAGTTATCATCTGCACTTTTTAATATGTATGCTTTTGACATATATGCTTCAATAAAAAAATGTATTCCAAAATGACTGACAATCTGCAATGTAAGGAATCAAGAAATACATCATTTAAGCATGAAGTAATGTGACATAATTTTGAGCAATTGGTGAGCACGGTCTATTTCAACTTGGTATTAGGAATATGTGTACTGGAATGGCCCAAGTGTTGTTACTGGCACGGTACAGAAATTTACAACTAAATATTCAGTTTTTAAAAGCTGAAAATGTTGAATGAGTTTCAACTTTTCAAACCCAACTGCAGACAAATAAGATAATTATCATTATAAAGGAGAATGCAAAAGTTGAAAAGTCAGACAATGTTCAGGACAAAGAATTTGAGGTCAAAGGACTGGGGGAACAATACGTCTTCTTACGAAGTGGGGAGTCAAGAGATGAAGGTTCAAGTATGCCTTTTGGAGGTGCACAGGAAGCTAGTAAACGAACTAAAAACAGTGGTTTAATCATAGCAGAAGGAAAGAGGAAGAGGGAGTGGGGATTGATTTCAGTGGGCTCAGACCCTATATGTCATAGCAGAAAAAATGCATAATACCAAAAGTTGATCAAGAGGTACAATATAAGCATGTTACTGAGAGATAGAGTCAGCAGCCAAAAATAACCTAAAAGCAACTAGTCTATAGTTGTTGCCTTCTAGAGGTTGTAGGATGTGAGTAGAGCAGGGGCTATTGCTTTTCATTCTAAAGTAACAGTATAAATATAAAATTGTTAAAGCAAACTTGCAAAAGAATAAAGTGCAAGGAATCACTCTACCCAAAATCAAGTCTTACTGAATAGCTACATTAACCAAGACAGTGTGATATTTGTAGAGGACTGTGCACACAGATTAATGAAAATGAATAGAGAATCCACAAACAGTCCACACAAATATATCCAACTGGCTTCTGGAAAGGGTGCAAAAGCAGTTCATCAGGAAGAATAGTTTTCTCAAGAGATAATACTAGAACAATTGGAATCCAAAGGCAAAATGAGTAAACAAATAGTTCACTTTGACCTAAACCTTACACCTCATATGAAAATTAACTCAACATAGATCACAGGCCTAAATGTAAACCATGAAACATCAAAGTTTTGGCCAAGAAAACTGAGAAAAATCTTTTAAATCTAAGGATGGGCAAAGAATTCTTAGTCTTGACACCAAAAGCATGAGCCATAAAAGAAAAAAAAAAACCATTTGAGGACCTTACCAAAATTTTAAAAATTTTGTTCTGCACAAGAACCCATTAACAGGTCAAAAAGACAAGATACGAAATTGGAGAAAATATCTGTAAACCTCATATCCAGCAAAAGACAATTACCTAGAATATGCAGAGAACTCTCAAAACTCAATGGTAAAAAAGAAAAAACTAAACAATCCAATGAGAAGATCGGCAAAAGACGCGGAATACAGATGGCAAATAAGTACATGAAAAGATGTTCAACATCATCAGACATCAGAAAAATGCAAATGAAAACCCAAATAAGCTATCACTATATGTGCCTGTTGGTAAGGCTAAAATACAAAAGAGTGACGACAGCGCTAAATGCTGGTGAAGACGGCGAGAAACCTCAATCACTCATATATTGCCGGTGGGAACATAAAGTCATAGTCACTCTGGGAACCACTATGGGACTTTCTTATAAAACGAAAGATTGACTACCATATAACCCAACAATTATACTCTTGGGCATTTATCCGAGAAAAATGAAAACATGTTCACACAAAAATTTGTGCATGAATGTTCATAGCAACTTTACTCACAATAGCCCCAAAGTGAACATGACCCAGGCATCCTTTGGTAGGTGAATTGCTAAACTGTGGAAGATTATCCAACAATAAAAGGAAACACATTTTTGATACATGCAGCAATTTGGAAGAGTCTCCAGGGGATAATGTTGAGATTAAAAAAAAAAAAAAAACTTGTCCCCCAAAGTTACAAACTACATGATTTCATTTATACTAAACATTCAGAAAGACAGCATTTTAGAGATGGGGAATGGACTAGTTATTGCCAGGGGCAGGGGCAGGGAACGGGAGGTGTGGGAGGGAGATCACAAAAGCATCCTTGTGATGGAACTCTTCTGTATCTGGACTGTAGTATATAGACACATGAATATACACACATGATAAAACTGTGTAAAACTAAACACACACACACACACACGAGTACAAATAAAACTTGGGCAATCTGAATGAGATTAGTGAATTGTCCAATGTCAATATCCTGGTTATGATATTACGTTATGGTTTCACAAGATGTTACTACTGGGGGAAACTGGTTAAAGGATGCACAGACCTTTCCCCTTTTCTCACAAGTGTATTTAAGTTTATATTTATCTCAAAATAATAAGTTTTTAAATTTTTTTATCTTAAGTAGGCTCCATGCCCAACATGAGGCTTGAATTTGCAACCCTGAGACCAAGAGTCACATGTTCTACCAACTGAGCCAGCAGGTGCCCCAAAATAGAATTTTGAAAGTTTTAATCAAATAAACACAAAAAAATCTCCTCAATAATCTCACAGGAAAAAATATGTATAAACATGTATATACATCTATGTATGTGTACATAGAGAGACAGATAGATATAGCTACCTCACGGACACATTAGGACAGAGAGGCAAAATATGAGGAACTGAGCCATTATCAGGTTCTGGAAAAGAAAGAACAAATTGAACATAATAATATCAGAGAACTAGAAGTACCAGCAAAGACTGAATCTGAGGGGTGCCTGGGTGGCTCAGTCAGTTGAGTCTGACTCTTGATTTCGGCTCAGGTCATGATCTCAGGGTCATGAGATCGAGCCCCACATCTGGCTCTGTGCTCAGTGCAAAGTCTGCTTGTCCCTTTCCCTCTGCTCCTCCCCGCTCCTTCCCACAAACCCCTCAAATAAATAATCAAAACCTTAAAAAAAAAAAAAAAAGACTGAACCTGAGATTTAAACAAGGAGGAAGCAAGCTTTTCCCTAACCAGGGATGAAAATCCAGGGAAGGCATATCATGGTGCCTTCTTGAACAGAATACATCACCACCCAAAATATATAGCAGAGTGTGGTGGTTGAGCATGAGCTCTAAAACAGACTTCCTGAGGCCTGACATCAACTCTGTCAATTATGAGCAGTCATGACTCTGGGCAAGTTCCTGAAACATCTGCATGCCTCAGTTTACTCATAATGCATGGACCCCAGAAGGTTACCATCAAGGCTAAAGAGGGTAATGTCTATAAAAATCATAGAAAATTGCCTGGGAGTCAGTCAGTCTTAGCTAGTGATGCAATTGCCTGACTGGAGGGTGTTTATCATATATGATAACAGAAGTGATCATTTTTCTGTTTTTTCTTATCATTTACTATGTTTTGAAGCTTCCCCTCTCTGAGCTCATCCCACAGTGTCTAAGAGGAATTGCTACCTCTCCATCTCTGATTTCGAAAGCCATTTATGTGAAAGCAGACCCGCGCAGCACAATGTGTAGATGGCCGCTTACCCATCCAGGTACACACAATACTACTTGGACAGAGAAACTGGCTCATCAGTACATCTCACTAGAACCTGTCCCCCTTTTCCTGGCTTTCATTTCCAACATATCTTTTTTAGTCCAGCACAAATCAGAGGTAATTCTGCAGTTTCTTCACCCTCTCGGCACTAAGCAATCTGTTTATTCTTTGCCAGAGCATAAATGCAACACTCACTCCCCAAAGAGAAGCTCTCATCATCATTTCCTAGCCCTGCTGACAAATTTTTTCCTTATTTTGCAATCCCCTTGACTGATAAAGACTGACAGACGGTAATGATCTAGCCAGAAGTTGTCGGTTCTAAATCCCCTACAGATAGACTTGCTAGCCTGTCACGGGGGTGCAGGAGTGGGTGTTGGAGTAGCCCTGAAGCCTACAGAATGACAGCCGAGAGAATTCCACTCTGTGAGAGCATCAGCTTTACTGGCAAGAATACGTGATTCATGGAAAAAAGAAATACATATATTTTAATTTAGGGGCATGAGCTATAGGAGACTCGTTATCTTCTAATGAACCATAATATGATCACTCATAGTGAAAATACTGTGTCAGTGATACAGGAACATTTCTTCTTTAATAAGGACAAGCACAGACTTGGCAGCCATCGCTGTTGGCATATCACACATAACACGCAGCCATGGAAACACACAGAGGGAACATCAGGTTACAGTCCGTTGTGTGGCTCCTGTTAACGTCACTGAAAGAAATTTTTGTCACAGGCAGTGGCTGCCCTGTCAGTAACTTCAGAAATTTAGGAATGTGAGTTTATCATTTCTACTTTCCCTCAATGAAATCCCCTTAGAAACGTATCATTCACACAACTGTTTGGAGCCTCCTTTCCATGTTAATATTAACGAATGTCATCTTTGGAGATGACCAGTTCCCTATGTTTAGTGCTTGCTGTGCATAGTGGTTCTATCACTTTTGCAATTTGATTTCTTAAATCAAACCCCCTTTAAGAGTTCTGTGCTCCAGAATTTGGCTCAAAGAACCATCTCCATCTTCTTTATACTCCCTGGAAAGTATCGGCCTGGAGTGTGCTCATTTTAGTTCACACCTGTGAACCTCCTCTCCTCCATACTCTCCTTTCTTTTTGTGTAGGGTCAGGCACCAGAAACACACATTGGACAAGAGCATAGAACGATTAGACACATAATCTGAACCAGATATTCAATTTTTCTTTCTGGAATTCTTCCTGAAGTTTATCAGCTTTGCAGAGACGTGGACGAGTGGGGAAGGGGAAGCACCATTGCCTACAGAACACTACACTCTGGGAAAGAGTCAATAATCGCTTCAAGATGCAATAATCCTCTTCCTGGAACAGTTCTCTGAAAACTTATTACCTTTCCCCATGAAAGCACATCTACCATGTCTTAGCAGGTCTTTTCGAAATGGTCCTTTTTATTGCAACAACTCATTCCCTGGATGAAATTAGCATCATCTCTAAATAGAAAGACTGGAACTTTCCTCTTTTAAAAGGATCACTTAAGTGTATCCTTATTTACTTTTCTCCATCTATCTTTTAGTCACTCTCTTTTGTTTTGAAGTTAGTTTTCTATCCAGCTCTTTCTACCCAATTTCCTATCCAAGTTCTGTAGTCGTCCTTTTTAAAAAATAATTTTGTTATATTAGTCACCATACAGTACACCCCCAGTTTTTGATGCAATGTTCCAAGTTCTATAGTCATCTTAAAAACAAACAAACAAACAAACAAAAACTATGAAAACTAATCAAAAGATATTTTTGAAGCCTAAGTATCAAGAAAGATTCGCTCTATATGGCACATCTATACAATTCCTTGGTACTACATAGCCACTAAGATAACGTATTTAAAAAATTAGTGGTAAAGCATGATCTTTCTGGCATACTGTCAGTAAAAAAAAAAAAAAAAATCAGGTTATAAAACTCTGTGTATCATCCCACCAAAAAAAATAAATAAATAAAGCGTGTGCCTAAGAAAATGCTGGAAGAACACCCATCAAATAACAGGAGTTACTTCTGAGTGGGAAATGTGGCCAATATCCATTCATAAATCAAATAAAAATAGGTTGAAATCAGTACTGTTTTAAATATGTATTTTAAAAATATGCATCTTAGATAAAAAGATCTGGCTAATCAGATTTTAAAGGTCATCTAGCCTTATTCTTACAAAGTTCTTAATGTTGTAAGCTATGATATCATTATTGTTATGTGTTGATATATTGCCCTAGTCTGTGGGGAACTAAAATAAATAGGTAGATTCAAGTCTTATTTGCAAAATAGTTTTTTATGCACAAAATAAACTATATATACAAAGAAAACTTATTATATTTAAATAATAAAATACCAAATTTTGTTGTTAAAATATTAAAACAAGAGGGGCGCCTGGGTGGCTCAGTTATTAAGCATCTGCCTGCGGCTCAGCGTGTGATCCCAGGGTCCTGGGATTGAGCCCCGCATTGGGCTCCCTGCTCAGCGGGAAGCCTGCTTCTCCCTCTCCCACTCCCCCTGCTTGTGTTCCCTTTCTCGCTGTGTCTCTGTCAAGTAAATAAAATCTTAAAAAAAAATTAAAAGAAATTGTTAATAGAATAAAATATTCAAGCCTTTATTAATACACTGAATATCAATATCAGGTCTATTAACTATGGTAATTTCAAACTAGTGATGAATGTACTATGTTAAGATATCTCTAACACCTGTAAAGTGATAAGAAAACATCTGAATTTCATTGGTGACAAAGTCACAGATATTGCTAACACTACTATGGTTTGTTGTCTACATTTATAATTGGAGAAACTGATACATTTCAGTTAGAGGTTAATGAATATGAAGATGTATATATTTTTCTTATCCAAGTTCAAAGACCGTATGAATTTAATCTCTGAATGCTTTGGGAGTCTGTGGATTCCAGGTAAAGAAATCCTAACTATAGCAAGACCAAAACATTCTCATGAAGAGAAAGTAAAAAAATAAAATACTTACAGAAGTCAACTTAATATTAGTAAGAAAGATTGTTTAATGTGTTCTATATATTCACAAATTTCTAATGCCAAAGATCTACAAAATTCAGTACTGGATAAAAGCTACATATTGAAAGATGACCAGAGTATAAAATCACAGTGAATGAATATGTATAAATTATATCAATAAAAAGTTCAAGACTTACCCATTCAAAATTCAACTACTATATGAAGATATGATAAAAGAAGAAAAATATCATAATAAAGTTTAGACAATTTAAGCTTAAGGAAAAAAAGAAAAAAATCAATAGATTTTTCAATACATGTATTCCTGAGAACAGTCCATCAAGCATTATAAAGTCTTCATGAATCAAGTTATATAAGAATGCATTTTAAGAGACCTTCAGCAAGAAACCACATTAAGTCACTTTAGACCCTTACAGAGCTATGAGTTGAAATGTCAATATTATATATACTGATCATAAATAATAGACAACTGAATTCAGAAAAGAATCTTTAGAAGGAAAATCAGAGTGCAATTAGGGCATTCCTTTAGTGGGTCATTCTTATCATTTGAGTCATGTACCAGGATATACACTGATCTCTTAGCTACAAGGAGCTACTCTGGGAGTCTCCATACCTGAAATGACATTTTGAAGCTTTCTTTAAAGACAAGAATGTCTGATTCCCATTCCTTTTCTACTGACTTGCATATCTATATATAGAGCATAAAATCTCTTAGGACACAGAAACTAAATGTTAATGAATATTCACAGTGGTTATCTTAGGCCCAAGAAATGGATTTCTTATTTTTGATTATAGTTTCTCAAGTTTATTCAAAGAACATATACTTCTTTTTTAGTTCTTAAAATTATTTAAGAATAATTTGTCATCAATTCATTTTTAGAGATGACAGAGACATCCATTTGGTAACAGTTTTATTTTTCCCTTACGATAAAACTCTCAATTTTAATGCTGCTTAAAGATAGGTAAAATAAAAATAACATGCAGGTTTTTCCTGGCTAATCATGGTAAATAGCACTTTAAGAACACAAGACATCATTACAGTATGGACAAGATTATTCATTTTGGAATCTAGTGCAACAACCCTAGCTTGGACGTAAAGAATAAACGTACTAAGTTGTAACAGCAAATCTGTGAATTCAATACCCAGGAAACAGTAATGCTATTTGGTAGCTCTATCTGGGTTATAGAGACTGAATGAATATCAAGCTATTTTTCCCTGAGACTTCAATTCTTGCATTATGCTGGTATTGACATGAAATTTTTGAAAAGAAATTACGCAGGCAAAGAGTATTTACCGGTCACCCATCAAATTACAGGAGTCAAATGGTGAATTGCTGAACTCCTGGGGTTTCTGGATTTCAGCATCTTGGTAGTCTTTCCTAGATTATATCTGGGGCTCCTACTACTCCCGACAGTTGCAAACTCATTAAGTCATATGGTCTCATTAAATGTCTGGAAGTTTAACAAAACTTCAACATTATAATTCTCACTTTACAGATGAAAAAAACACGACAGCTAACAAGAACTTTGGAGAAATGCTCGTTTATTCTTTCAACTCAGACATATACGTTGAATGCCAAGCAAATTATTAAGTGCTAGAAATAGAAAGGTGTGCATGACCAACACAGTCTTTGCCCTTTCAAAAGCTTGAAATCTGATGGCCACAGTAGTAAGAGAGAAGAATTATGCCAGCCTGATTTGAGTCTGAATGTTGACTCCACCTCATATTTCTCTCTAAACTTTTCTAAGCTTCAATTTCTTGATTTATAAACACAGGATAGTAACAACTCCTATGCAAAGTTGCTGTGAAAAAGCACTGAAGTACCAAATGTAGCATTCAGTACAATAATGGTACTTAAGAAAAATCAGATTCCAGGCACAAAGTAGATACTTTAAAAGCATACTCATTGTTGTCATTTTTGTGGTTGCTGGTATTTTTAATTATTTTTTAAAAGTATGATGCGAAGTTATATTCAACTAGGGCCTTGGCATCTCCAGTGTTTGGTATCATGGGAGATTTACACACTCTCTTTTCACATGTAAAAACCTGAACTTGAGGGTCAAGGCTGGAGACACTGTGTTAATCCCACCCCAAGTGTGTTTAGCCAGGTTCTTCCATAAAATCTATTTCGTGAACCATAATTGGAAAACCACTGAAATTTGACACTTGCTGCTACTTATTGACTAGATGGAAGATACTGGGACACCTTTGACATATTTACTAATATCAGGGTTTTAAAACATAGACATCACTGCCTTCGGCTCAGGGCGTGATCCCGGTGTTATGGGATCGAGCCCCGCATCAGGCTCCTCCGCTATGAGCCTGCTTCTTCCTCTCCCACTCCCCCTGCTTGTGTTCCCTCTCTCGCTGGCTGTCTCTATCTGTGTTAAATAAATAAATAAAATCTTTAAAAAAATAAAATAAAACATAGACATCAGTTACAAATCCACCATTAACTTCAACATATTCCTGAAATACAGTCTAAATGTTACAGAAGTGAACAAGCTAATATGAAAGAGGAAAAATTTTAAAAGTGAGGAAGAGAAAACAGTTATTCTAAGTCTACATAAATGTAAATAATATTTTATTAACAAGGGATGATATAAAAGTGTGCATAATGAAAAGGTCTGGACCCACAGGGTGCAAAAGCAATCTCCTGTGTCCAATTAACCTTCAGTCTGAAAACGTAAGCATTTCTTTTTTCTATCACAACACTGTGTGGGCATGTATGTGCTCATATGCTTTAAATTTGTTTTATGGCAGTTTTTCTGTGATAATTTCTACCATAAGTTTCAGTCTTTTACCAGTGGATATTGAAGTAATGAAGTATTTTATTTTCTTAAGAGGAAAGGCATGCTAGATAGCTTATCCATCAGTTCTGTATTATATAAAATTGCATCAAGGATGAATATACATCTAAGTTTTTAATTGACTTGATGAAAGACTTAACTGTGTAGGTTTTGGAAAATATTTGTTGATTAGAGGAAAACAATTTGAGTGTTAGAACCATGTCTACGGCTATTTATACCACAAGAGTTCTCAGTATATATTCATTAACTAACTGTATTTCCAGAATGTGTAAGGAAGTAACCTTCCTCCCTCTCAGAAGCATTTTACATATTCGGATTAAATGTAAACTTTTTAAATTATACTCTATTACTTCCTGGACTCCATTACTTCCTGGACTCCATCTAGCTATTTATTCATCATAGTCTCATTTACCTTTATTAAAACCCCCTGCTTCACTTAGCACCAATTATTGATCATAAGTAGAGTTAAACAATCAGATCTATTTCTCTTGGATACTTTGAGCACCCATCTAATATTCAGTGATGAGTCATCTCCCCATCTCAAACAAGTTGGGGCCTCCAGTCTAGGAAGCAAACAGGAACATAGGGGATGAAAAAAAAAAAAAAAAGGGGGTCCTAGACTATTGTACAGCCAAACAGCCAGAGTGAGTTGTTCTAAGAATCAGGTTGTACTGAGAGCAGGGTCCCTGGTGCTGCCTCTAATACCTTCAAAGCAGTAACTCTACAGTTGACCTTTCTCTTCCTCATGGTGGTCATGCCCCAGCTGTGCTTGGAATAGTAGTGACCCAGTCAGCACTCAGTTCAGTTGGTAAGTCTGAGTCATTGGCAAATTGAAAGAAGGTTTGGTGAGAGCTTCATGTTTATACAGATCATTTATCAACTGAATGTATTTCACTAATGAGCTTATTCACAAGAAGAGGCAAACCTCACTCTTCTATTCCATTGACTGAAACATAGGATAAAGAAAGGTGAACATATCATTCTACATATTTAGAGGATTTTATACTGGGTTTTGGATCACCTGTATATAGGATTCACAGTTGGGTCTCAGAGATGTAAGGGTAAGTGGTATACACGGGCGGGGTGTGCAGTGGTTTGCTTGAGCTGGTTTGGTTCAGTGGAAGAGCTGACTGAGCACCTATTTCCAGTTCTGCACTCAGTGATGTAACCTTCATAGCTTGAAACAATGGAGTCTTCATACCATGGAAATTAACAATGTTACAAATCAGTGCATCTGTATATTTCTGTTTTCAGAGAGCTGTTGTGCTGTTAAATATCTATCAGCACACCACTCAGTGTGTGTCTGTATGTGTGTACATGCACACACATTCTGGAAATTTAATTTCTGGAAAATTAAAATAACTTTAAAGACTGCTTCCAGCTCACCCATGCATTGAAAAAAAATGATCAGATACATGTTTTAATAGCTATAAACCTCAACTCTATTTCCTATTTGCTTATTCTCTCTTTCCTTTTGCTTATTCGTTTTTTTATAGTGGGAAGTTGTTAACAGCAGACTAATATCAACCTGTTGAGAATTCCAGCCCAATTCTTTCCTTTAGTAGGCCAAACCTTTTTTTGAACTTAACTAGAGCTATTCCAAAGCTTTTCCTTTTAAGCTCATTTGATTTTCTTATTAGTAGAAACTTGGTTAACAACCACTCAGCTAACTGCACCCATCAAGTAACAGGCAATTCATAGAGTGTAGATCGATCGATCAGGAAGAGAAAGGCGAAACCCTTGTTTTGCAAACTTTGCAATCTAACAACAAAAACAGTAACAACAAGCCAGAAACTACCATTAGAGACTTAGTATATTTCAAGAACAGATGCTAGGAGACACAAATTTGCTGATTCCTATATTCTGTAAAAACATAATATAAAAATTTACTCTTTCATCAAATTTTATGGAGGTCCATTATAGTTAGGATCTCTTCAAGAAAAAACTCACAGCCTCTACCCTTGAAGAACTCAACATTTACTGGAGGCCAGATCATAAATTATATTGCAATATTTTTACACAGAGATAAGAAGATGTTTTATAAAGATCTATTTTAATCAAATTTATTCTCTCCCATGTTAAAACTCAACTTGGTGATGCAAATATAAGCTTTTTAGTGATTTGGGGATTTTGTTTTTCAGTTTTTACTAAGAGACAAAACCAAAATAATCACCAACCCTAACTTTGTGGTCTGGGAAGGGTGGGTTTCAGACTGGATTTTTAGTCCCCAGCTTCTGAGCAGTTAAGGGGTTTCCCCCCCTTTGCTGCATTACATTTTCACAAAAATGGACATTAATTTATTAACCCTTAGTTGGTTGGAGGAGTCAGCTAAATATAAAACCTTATTCCCTAACCAAACCAGCAAACTGAAGAGTAACTATAATTGCTTCATATCCAGATGACAGAAAGCAATTTCAGTGACTGCTTTACTTAATTAGGATGCATGAAGCATGGACCTCCAGGTCACATCTCTGTAAATTATGCCTCTTCAATTTTCTTGAAAAAGCACTTATGTCTCAGGCACCTTGACATAGATTTTAGTTAAGACCATAGAAACTCAGGGCAACCACATTTCACTTATTTGTGGATATATTATCTTCACTGCCTTCTGGTTTTTTCCACAGAGCCCAGTTCATTTAATTATTTATCTCCACTTGCTGGGCATTAACTGGAAAATTATCAGTGAAATGACTTCATTACACATTTGCTGGCACAATACGTTTGAAGGAATAGGTGAATCCATGAGGGAACTCCCTCGATTTACTTTGCCTGAGGAGAGCTCTTCAAAACAGAAGTTTTTGTCCCCTCGCCCAGACTGAGTTGTTGTGAAAGAAGGCTAAGTTTGCATTAGTCTGAAGCCAAGTAGCTGCCTACCATGACGAGGCAACTTATGGCAGCACAGGGAAGTGGACACCTCCTTTGTACCATGGGGATGTCACTAGGTGGTTCAATGGGAATTGAAGACCAATAAATACTTAAATATACATAAAAACATATTCCAAAGTTGAACACAAATTGGCCATTTTTAAATTATGCAAAATTCAGGACAACCCACTCCAATGTGACTGCAAGCATTTATTAAACATCTACAAAGGCAAGAAGGCATGATGGAGATACCAAGAAATATCAGACCTAGTTGCTATACTCAAATAGTTCATGACCAATAACAGTAGCAACAGGAGAAGCATTAGCAATAACACGGAACTTTAAAAAGCATCCCACGTGACAAGGTATACTGTATAACATATGACTCTACACTTACTTCCTTTTCTCTTAAGGGTATTGAGAGTTTTGTACCTTTTGTATTGTGTTTTGTATTTGTATTGTATTTTGTACCTTTTGTATTGTGTTTTGTATTTGTATTGTATTGTATTTTGTACCTTTTGTATTGTAAAGGTTGTACCTTTATCACCCAGCCTTGATCAACTCTTATTATGATTATTTCCAACTTATGATAGTGAGAAGAGTTTCAACACTTGGATACTTAGGTATACAAGACTAGACTAATTTAACCAATCAGTAGGCTCTGCCTCAACCTCAGAATAATAAGTTCTGGTGTCCTGGGACATATCCCGTTTAAAGTTTGAATAGGTAATACACATCCAATGTTTTGACTGGATTTTTAATTTTTCTGGGTGGAATCTAAGAGTTTCCTAAAAGTCAGTGGGACTTTGTGTGTTCACGAACATTTATATGTGTACATATGTGTGCAGGTAGCGTGATGGCTTCAAATGGGACAAGCTTATACATCCGTGTGTGTGCCACGCAAACCCATCCATGGAGCACAACTCTTCCAGTGTGGAGTTACAAGACTGTACTTCTTTATTCAAATCTTCCTATTGTAGCTGTGTGCTGTGTGGTTCACTTCATTTCTCAGCTAACAGCCTGCAGAACTTTGGTACAGTGTGGCCGGCCCATGCAGAAAACACTCAGTGAAATTGATCACATCAGATCTAATCAGTAATGTACAAGAGCGCATTTGCTGTATAATAAACAAGTCAACCTGCTGCTCTTCCCTCCTGCCTGCTCACCGTTCCACTGAGTGTGGATGCCACAGGAGAATCCTAATCAAGAGTACCTGGTAATAACATCGGTGCTTCTAGAAAATGGCATTTATGCATTCAAATAAATGGTGCAGCTTATCATTCTTGCAGCTAAAGCTTTTTTTTTTTTTTTTTTTTTTTTTTTTTTTTTTAGTCTTCTTCAGTCAAAATATAGTAGGGCTTACTGATTACAAGGGAATAGAGGTCTAAGAATTGATTTTAATGACCCTACTCAATTTTCAATAGTCTTAGACAGCTTAGTAAGATAAAAGCTGGAGTGACAAAGTATAAGGTGTTCTCAAACACATTTGCATTGTTCAGGACCACAGGTCATTTTATTTTGGGGGGAGTTGGAAGAGAAGTGCATCTTAGTGTATATTAGGATTTGAGAACACTTAACTGCTAACAACTGTAGTTCCTGAGAATGATGGAGTTTGAAGAAATCTGAGATACCTCTTGTCTTCAAGTTCAGATTCCAATTTTATGGATAAAAAATCAGAAGTTCAGAGGGGAGATAATTTATTCAATATTATAAAGCAAGTAAATAAAGGGGCACCTGAACTCATTTCTACTAGCCTTCAGTCCAGTAATTTTTTGCATTACATTATGTTTATCATATGCCTGCCTCAAAGAGTCTCTTCCCCTCTCCACCTCCCTTTCTCCCTCCTCTCCTTCCCTTCCCTTTCTTTTTTTTTTTTTTTTAAGATTTTATTTATTTATTTGACAGAGAGAGAGAGACAGCCAGCGAGAGGGAACACAAGCAGGGGGAGTGGGAGAGGAAGAAACAGGCTCCCAGCGGAGAAGCCTGATGTGGGGCTCGATCCCAGAACGCTGGGATCACGTCCTAAGCTGAAGGCAGACGCTTAACTACTAAGCCACACAGGCGCCCCTCTCCTTCCCCTTCTTCTTGTCTCTCTGAAAGCCCTCCCTCCTCTCTTTCTTCTTTCTCTCTCATCTACCCAACCATCCATCTATTTAACAATTATTTGCTGAGTATCTATTATGTGCCATGCATAGTGTTAGGGACTAGGGATTCAGTGGGTCCCTGACCGGGCACATGGACATGTCAGGAAAAGCCTTCTGAGGAAGTCCTATTTACCACGAGACCTGAAGAAAGCTTGTCATGGAACGGGGGAATATAACATTCTGGGCAGAGGAAATTGTGCTAATGTCCCATGGCAGAAAGCTGCTCAAAGAGGCCATTAGGGGAATCTCGCAAAACTGACACAATAGGCAATGGCAGAAGATTATTTTTTGACTCTGTCCTCAAGGTTATGGCCCCAGTATCCAGCCCCACATTCCTTCTAGAATATTTTCATTCCTGTATAGTCTTTAAACCTTGACCTAATAAGTCAGGAAAAAAGATGCTGCCACTATAACCTTGCACAGTAGTCTTTTTCTTACCCACACATCCCTGCACCCTTGTGCAAGCCCATGTGGTCAGTGTGGTAAACGGATTATGGACTCTGACATCAGGGCACTCAGAGAACCTAATTCTGACTCCGAAATTCCTGGGGCTTTGGTCTTGAGCAAATCTTTCTATGGCTAAGCTTCAGCCTCTCTCACGTGCATTATTAAAATTCAAAACTATCATCCAGAAGGTAGGAAACCAGCAGGTTATACATGTAAAGAGCCCAGCACAGTGCCAGGCATATTAAGGACTCAACAAACATTCAAAACATGCAATGAGTGGGTCAAAAGGTATATAACATTTTTAAAATAAACATTTTAAATTATACTATCAGTAGAGGCTCTTTAATGATACCAGTGGATTTACAGAAATGTAAATCTTTATTTTCTAACTAGACATGGCCAGGGATGATAGAATGTTCTATTTCAAGAGGATGTATTGGGACTGGAAAAGCCAGATGTGGGCATGGAGACATGCATGAGCCTCTTGGGCCATAGGCATGGTCAACTCTGTTCAAGACTGCCCTCACTAACAGATACACAAAAAACAGACCCCAGCTCTCAGCATTCATGAGTAAGACTCATCAACATTGGAAATGGAATGAAAAGCCCTTAACTCCATCTCAGTTTTGTCTTCTGAAAATGGGGGTAGTACTTCACAGAGTGGCTTTGGATTAAATGAGAATATATAGAACATATTAGTATATTTTGTACCTAGAGCATCATATGTGATAAGCAGATATTGTACTTTTTTATTTGGGGTATATGAAGGTCCTATTTCAAAGTGCAATATTTGAACTGCTAATACTTGATAATTTGATTTTAACGGTAATAAAAAAAGTGGCCAAACTTTTTTCTTTGTCCAATCCATCTCGTAGAGGTTATGAGAATTCATTTTTTTTTGCCCTCATTTTCAAGGAAGGAGAAAAGAGAGCAGGCACCCCTGCGTAGGGAAGAGAAAGCCTGTGCCTGTTTCAGACAAGGGGTTTAAGGCTTCTCCGTCTGCTTTCAGTGATATACAAACAAGTTTATTGCTTGAGTAAAAGCAAAAGACAAAATGCTTCATGTCTTTCAGCAGAAGCACATCCTGGTGGCCAGAGCTGGAGTTCTTCACAAAAACAGTTTATCCCAAAGCACATATTATTTCTCTGTTTATTTTAAAGATGAACGTTACTGAACAAAGTTTTCACTCTAACAGAAGCTTTGAAATGCTTAGCTGTTCATCAGCCTGGTTGTGTTCCCCATACCTTCTCAGTAGGGCCTGCCCCTCGGCATTGAGAGTCACAGCTGGGGCTTAGAGAGGTTTTTCCAAGCTTTCTATAAAACATTTTGATTTCAGGGTGGCATTTTGTAAACTGGAGTCATTCACAAAGAGTAGCATCTCCCTGAATAGACAGTCTTTAAACCTTGCTCTTGGTGGGGAATTTTAGAAGCCACCATTTGGGAACCATCATGGTAATAACTGAGTGAGAAAGAATCACCAATGGATACTAAAGCTAATGTATTTAGTAACAGGGTATTTTTACATGGTTGCAAAGTGACGCAGTGAACAGGAGAAACCTAGTCGGTACCACTCTAATCCAGTGATGAAAATTAGGACCAGCAATGAGAAAGAGACACCCAGCGCCTCCAGATGTGATGCACTGGAAAGAACACAATGATACTTCTGTGGCAAAAACACGTAACCTGAATTAGGCGACAGTACTGTTTCAGATATTCAGACAGTCGCCAAAATAACTGGCTGGTAGTCTTCAAAACTGTTAAGGTCATGACAGACAAGGGAAGGAGAGAAGGAAACATCTGGCAAAATTCGAATAAGGTATGTAGATTAGGTTATATTGTATTTGTCCCTACTTCCTGAATTAGATCATTACACTCCTGTTTTATGAAAGAGAACATCTTCATTTGGTGGAAATATATTGAAGTAGTTAAGGGTAAAGATGATCCATAACTGCATGCGTGTGTGCGCACGGACACACACACACACACACACACACACACACACAGAATATAATCCCTATATTTTCTATGGGGTAGCCATTATTATTGCAATTTTAGAGCTCAGGAAACAGATCAAAAGACAATTTTTTAGTTGTCTGGCTTTGTCCTTTCCTTACTTATTTCCTAAAGTAGGTACCTTAGAATACCAAGGAGGTTATTTGAAAAAAAAAAAGGAGGGGGGAGAATAGGATGATCAAATACACCGAGGACAGACCGCATTAAATGAAAGTGAGTTAGCTTCTACTGTGCTATTTTGTGTTGCTATCCTTCAATGTGCATGCAACTATGCAGCATTCCCTACTTAATGTCATGCCATTCAACAGCTCCTTTCCAAAAAGTGTTGCTATTTTATGTAATTTTGTCTTGACACTCAAATAGATAATATTTGCTTGAAGAATGGGATGTGCCTTATACTTCAGGCTCCTTCATGTGTTAAGCCCATGGTAGGTATTCAATAAATATCCCATGATTACTGGCAGGGCACACTCGGCCTCCCATATGGTCTTCTTTCTTCTTACAGTATTCCTTCATAGTTCTCCTTGAATTTTCATTCCTCCAATTTCTTGTATCCAAGCTAATATTTACATGTAAACTAACTGACCTTTAGATGTCCTGAAGCTGAGTTGTAATCACTAATAGAAACGCCAGCCTTCTGACAGCCTTTGATTACATTTGTGTAACTCTTCATCCTCCTTTTACCCAGGTAAGGGTCAATTTTGCAAAGAGCAGAGCCCTTAAAGGGTTTTGAATGAGAGAGGAAAAATTTAATTTAAATAAGCATTACATACCTGGCAGTTGGGAAAAATGAAAGGGCCATAAGCAGTACATCAGGAAGCACCACGGTGTGTTAAATTATACGTAATAAAATCAAAGTGTCATAAAGAAAACCACTATATAGACTTTGAAATGACTTTTCTAAACTGCAAGAGTTGCATTAATTTGTGTTGCCCAGGATTACACACGAGCATGACTGCATTTGGTGGAAAGGAGACACTGTCTGCCAACTTCTTGCAGTTTTATAAGAAAGAGAAATTTTGATATCTTTGCAAAACAGATCTCGAGCTTTAGCACGTAACTGTAAGAAGGCGCACACTGCTGCATTTTTCAGACTAAACTGGTGTCTGACACAATCCCCAGATCCTTTAATAGCTAACTCTCTGCTGAGAGCCTCAAACCTTGCTACAGCCCAACTTTGATGGGGGTGATTGTCACACAACTGGTATATTTTGGATAGAAGATGGAATATGGGGGCAGTTTCTGGGGAGAAGAGATGAAGGAGTTTAGAAGAGATGAGTGACTATATTGAAGGCTACCTTTATGAAGTCTTACCTATCAGAGCAAGGAGAAAGAAATGGCCATTGGCTATTTCCAACGCAGAAATAGTTCCTGAGTACTTAATACACGTAAGTTTCAGTGCTGGGTGCTATGGGAGGGAAGATTAGTCCCTGGAAGTACAGCCTTTTCCCCATCTTCTTTTCATAAGCAACTATTTTGATCTTGCCTCCGTTTGCTGCATAAACATCTGAACTATCATTTATTCCCTTATCCTCTTACACCTGTTACAATCTTCCATCACTCTATTACAGTGGTTCTCAAAGTATGGTCCCTTGCAGTAGCAATACCAACATCAGCGAGAAATCTGTTAGCTGTGGAAATCGTCTGGCCTCACTGCAGACCCACAAAATCAGGATCTCTGGCGGGAGGTGGTTAGGGAGGAGAACTGAGCAGCAATCTGTGTTATAACAATGGAATTGAATGCATATGACAGTCGGAACCACCGCCCTGTTGGAAACCACACTTGCGAAGTTCAGTAATAACTTCTGATTCACCAAATCTACTGGTCTTTCCTCAGATTGGATCCTTCTTTACCTCTGTAAGCATCACACTCTGTCCTACATTTCACATCACTGCTTGAGATTTTCTCCTCCTTTGTTTCCTGTGGTTTTGTACTACCCCAACTCTCTTCACCTCCCATCATTCCTTGATCTCTTTCATTGACTCTTTTTTCCCCATTATCTGGCATTCTGTCCTGTTAAATCTCCCCTCCTTTCACTTTCTACATTCTCCCATGAGGATCTGAGCCATCTCGATGACCTCAAGTATTTATTTAATTACAAGAGTTTTAGAATTGTTCTTTTTTTAATCCAAGCTTTTGTATTAGTCTTCAAGTTTGTGTTTCAAAATGCTTGCAAGGAAATGCCATCCCCATGTTCCATGGCCTCTTAAAAGCAAGACATGGAAACCCAAACACCCTGTCCTCACCACCCCAAAGCAGCTGCTCTTCTGCAACCCTAGTTCTCTCCCAGCTCTCAGGCAAGAACAGAGACTGAGACTCATGCATGGTTTTAATTCACTCCATGACTGATGATTCGCCAAGTCTTGTTGAGCCTCTGTACCTTCTTTCTGCCACATTGGCATTTCCACCACCTTCCCAGTAGTCCAAGCTTCTAGTCTTCTTTCATGTGAGTTTTTTTCCCTGGTAATTGCTACTAAGTTAATTTTCTCGATGCTACTAAGATAATTATTTCTCCATAACGTATCATTATAAAGACATTCAATGATTCTGTGGTATCTGCCACTGCCTTCCACATAAAATCCTTACTCATTATCTTGACACATGGCATTGTTATATGACTCCTAACTTTCCTTCCAGGCTTAGTTCCAACCACTCCTTGTTATTGTCCAGCCAAACTGGGGGCCTCTCCACGGAAGAGTCTCTAGGCTTACTATTTTTGTATTTCTGTAACCGTACCTTTTAAAGCTCTCACCCAACGTATAATATCATCTCAATTCTCTTCCATGTCTCCTTCTTAGGTGTCCCCTAACTGGACATTACCTTTTCCCTATTTTCACCTCCTTTATACCTCTCTCATGGCAGGTGACACACCTGCAGGTTACTATAATAACACATACAATGCCTTCTCTTCTTGGCTAGATTGTAACCTCCTTGAAGACATATACTGAGCTAGTCTTTTCTTCCTCACTTCAGTAACTAGTGCACAATTTGGCATGGGAAAGATGCTTAATAAATATTTGTGTGCTGAGTTTTGAAGAAAATGAATAGCTAATAATCCATAAAATCAGGAGTTCTATAATCAAATAACTGGGGGAAATCTGACAAACAAAAATAAACAGGGCTCTTGCCTGGTCTTTCCACTTACTAATGTGTGACTTTCCAGAATGGTCTGCAGCGCCAGGTTTTTCCTACACTTCTATAAGCACAACACTCTTTTATCACAGAGCATCATGTAGGAATAGCATTGCTGACGAACTCATGCTGGGGAACACTGTGAGTTTTAAATAAGAAACTAAAGGCAATTTTAATATTCAGGACCTTAGAAATTGAAAAAAATAAATTAGCTAGCCTGTAAAATGGCAAGACAGGGGGCACTTCTATTTTAAGCATCCAAAATATTATCTGCTTCACAGCCCTCTCTCCCAAGAGGATTGCCCAGACTATCAGTTATTTGTTGCCTGTTTCCAGCTCTATCCCCTACCACCAAACACCAACCACCACCCACCCACCCCTCTTTTCTATTTTCACTTTGTGAGACACTTTTTTTCTGGAGAGATCTTCTTAACAATCCCAGGAAGGTAGAAAAGAGAAAATTAACTACACACACAACTCTCAGGCCCTTATAATTTAAAATGGATTTACCACAACTTCAAAGTGTTGCTAAAGCAACATATATAATAAATAGATATTTGCATGTGGGCACAGGATAAGAAACTGATTAGAATGAAATGAATATTCCATCTGGACTTTGATATTTCATAGTTGTGGTCCATTATGTTTTTTGCCATTACATTTACTTAAGAAATGTTCAAAATAATAATTTAAAATAATAAGCACCAAATACCGCACGAGTTCCTTCCATGTCAAAATAATCTTACCCTTGTAATCCTTAAGAATTGCCCCTCATAGGGGCGCCTGGGTGGCACAGAGGTTAAGCGTCTGCCTTTGGCTCAGGGCGTGATCCTGGCGTTCTGGGATCGAGCCCCACATCAGGCTCCTCTGCTATGAGCCTGCTTCTTCCTCTCCCACTCCCCCTGCTTGTGTTCCCTCTCTCGCTGGCTGTCTCTAACTCTGTCAAATAAATAAATAAAATCTTTAAAAAAAAAAAAAAAAAAAAAAGAATTGCCCCTCATAGTATCTTGCATGCAAAATACAAGCTGCATTTGCAATGTTTTTGAGGCTGAATTCCTCAGGACTGTTCCTTTAGGGAAAGAAGAGGAGAGAGAGAGAGAGAGAGAGAGAGAGAGTGTGGAGTGTGTGTGTGTGTGTGTGTGTGTGTGTGTAAAATAAATAAAATTTTTCCCAATAGATGGAGAGGGTCCCAAATTAATCCCATATACGGATATCTTCCTGGCAACTTGGAAACAAGATAATTGGATTAGGAATTACCATATATTGATTATGTAGATACATAAATAGGTTATATTCTTTGATCATCCATGGACCTTTTTCTTTATATAAAACCAGCTTTTGTTGGTTTTCTTCCATACATTCAAATGCTCTAGTCTGAACTGATCATCAGGTAAGAAAATTTTAATAATTCTTTTTCCTGAAATTCTTATGAAATATTTTACTTGAATGTCTCAGAATCAAGATCCTTCATTAAGAATTTAGGCATGGCACAAATAGGGTTAAAAAGAAGTCAACTGATGGGTTGATATTGTTCAGGGACTGAAAGGTTCTGTAGAAAGGAAACTGTCCCAGACTGCTGTAACCTGGATTATCCTCCAGATAAGATAAACACTGCTCATTTGATTATTTCACTTGAAAAGTATCTGGAGAAGATGCAACCTAGTTTGCTGGATCAGCACACGCAAGAAGTCCTTCCTTCACGATCAGGGAAGGCTAGCAATGGTTCCACCTACCTCACAGTCAGAAATACACAACTGCAAGTTTATACGTATGCAATCACCATAGAAAATCATTGCCTTCAAAATGCAAACCTACTGGTTGCATCCTTCTAGAACAAAAGCATGCTAAGGGCAGAGAATTTGACTCTCTCATTCACCAATGATATACCAATGCTTTATATTGTGCCTGATATGGTAGGTGCTTAAAAAGTCTTTGTTGAAGAAATGAATGATTACATCTTTTCTACTCTACTCATATCATTATTCAACTCTAATTGATATTTAATCAAAGATGATATTGACAGTTAAAAAAAAAAAGTAGAGTAGTATTTTCATCACCCCATCCCACATACAGCTTAGATCGATGTTCTACTCACAATGGGTGCTTGATGTGTTTTTTAAATGAAAGGATAGCTAAGACTATCTTTTAACTTTTTAGAGCATTTAGTTATTGAATTACTTATGTCATTTTATGCCAAAGAAATAAATAACTACTCAAGAGGTTGGCCTTCACTTAGGGGCAAGGAAACTGGCCTCAAATCCTCGTGTCTTTGGGAGTACTTCACTCACGGCCTTTTACAAAGTACCCAAGCCTTCCCCAGCAGGCATGCTGGGCAGCGTGTGCTTTCAGCAACAATCCTGTGGTTCTCATCTACCATATAAATCAGGAGAATACCTACTTGTTTCTGTTTCCTCGCTGGGCACTTTATCGCTCCAGCCCAGGGGGACAGCCTTGTTTCACGTGCCTCATTTGGTTCTGTGATTTGAATACTGTGTTTTACTTGTGTTTAGAAGCTAAGCCTTGTCCTGAAAAGGATGTAAACAGTTGCAGACAGTCAACCTCGTGCACAGAAGCTGCAGGTGACTGAAAAGCAGTGTCCAATTTTTGAGACTGCCTCAGAGAGCAAAACTCTCTTTGATGCTGATGTGAGAGGAATGTCAAGATGGATATCCATGGGGATATTAAATCACTGAAGGGACTGGAAATCGCTCATTGCTAATGTAAAAAGGACACACGATTTTTCATCAGGAGCCTGAGCTCTGGCTCCATTCTTGCCTGCATTCGCCATTATGAGATGAAAGCATATGGAAATTATTCATTCCCTCCAAACTCACGTTCTTAAAATGCCATCTTAGGAAATAGCTTCACCACAATCTTTCACTTCCAGGGAAATAGGACAAATGAGCCTCCAAAGCAGCCTGAGGAGCCTTGCTTTCTTTACCGTATCTATGCTGCACTAACATTTTCAGCACCATCCTTGTTCATGTGTCATGGGCATTATAGGTGACTGCTCTCTTATTCCAGAAACCAGTATTGCACTGTTCATTAACTAAAATTTAAATTAAAGAAAATAGCAAGTGACTCCAGCTCACTTATCTTTTTTTATTCTGAAGCACACTCTGAGTCCTCCCACCCCAAGGCTATTCTGACCTGTCCTAGTGGCTCGATCATCTCTGGACACACAGCTCCTGTCTTGCACCCAGGGATGGGCACGGCAGTCAAAACGCTTGGAGCCATGGCCATCTTTCAGCATATGAGAAAACTACCTAATAATGCTCTGACATCATCCAGATCTGAAAGGTAGGTTTTAGTCCCTAGAACACCATTTTATAATTAAACCAGAAACCAAATTAACCACCTCCTATTTGGTTCATGAGAGGAAGGGGGAAAGGGTGGCTCCGAAGAGCCCATGCCAATAACAGAGCATATGTGTTGCCAATGTTTGGGAGAGGAAGGGAAAAAATGGCCCAACAAGAAGGTTCTTAGGGAGACTGACACCTTACCTGGTCATTACGGGTATATCGCATTGGCTCTGCTGGACTACACTCTTTGAAGGCATAGTAGGTGCTGAGGTGTGATGGAAAAAAACAAAAGTTCTAGAGTCCCAGTGGCATAGATTAAAGTCTCATTTCCTTCACTTTCCACTTCTGAGTCTGGAAAGTTACCTCACTCTCTGAGACTCGGTTCCCTTGTTTGTGACCCTGGGGTTAATAATAACTCTCTTCAAATCTTCTACACAACACTGTGCCAATAATCAGCAATACAATGTACTGTATAGTTAAAAGTTTGTTAAGGGTGGATCTCATGTTAAGTGCTCTTGCCAGAACCCCCCCCCCCAAAAAAAAACACCCACAAAACCCAAACAAACAAAAAACCCTCCAGGTTATTTTGAGACTTAAATAAAATAACGCAAAGTGGAATAACAACATGGCTTGGAACACAAAAGGTGCTCAAGAGCCTTATTAATTGTATTCTACAAAGTCCCCCCTCAGCACCACACGCATAATAGGAAACAACGCAGACAGGAGGTTGTTCTGTGGAGATCATGACTTTTTCATCATTGTTTTGCAGGCGTGGAGCATGGTCCTTTGGACCTAAGAAGCTCTCAACTAAAATTTATACATATGAATGAGCTGTATCAATTATTTTTTGTGAGACTCATGAAGGTCTCACAAAACACACCTTGGTAACAGAGAATTTTAAAAATAAATAGAAATAAAGTACAATTTGTACCTTTAAAAGGGCAGCGATAAGGTACAATATTGCTTACGGAAAAGGAAGCATTTTTCAGATGTGTCCTGAGGTTCCTGCCATGTCAGACAGGAAAAACAGGAAACCCACAGTAATGGAAAGGAAAAAAGGACACATAGAAAACAAAAGACATATCTTGGTTTATCAAAATGTAATTATTATTGTATAATTCAATAAGAAAAATTATGTCTTATTTGATACCAGGTATATTTTACCACAAAAAAAGTCCTATCCTAACATACTACTTGTTGACCAGAAGTGTCACTTTCTAAAAACACACTTCTGTTTTACCCTAGTGTATACACCTCTGATGTACACGGATTGTTCAGACTTTTTTTTTTTTTACTCGTCTGCGCTTGCAAATGGGCCCATGCCAACAGAACACAGGTCGGCCGCCATAATGAATGAACTAATACTAACTCAAAATTGGTCTTCATAGAAGAGGGAGGGTTTCAGATGAATGTATAACTCAATGAGGGCACTGATAAGATGGGATGGGGAAAGAACTGGTGTTTTGATTAAACAGCAATAACGAATGATGGATTTCATTTCATGACAAACGAGTCTCTCACATCCATAGGCTTTAGTATCTTTATCTATCAAACAAGATTTAGATCTGGCCAGCGCTCTGCAAACTCTCTACTGGTCCTTAGGGGGTTTCAGTATGGTGGGGGTATTACTGGGCTGGGCTTTGGAACTCTCCTTCAATCTGGGCAGCTTCTTTTTTTATCTGTTTTAATTATTAGCTTGCCATAGTAAGATTTTCTTTGAACAAGGTATTATACTATAAAAAAAATCTGCTGAGTTGATGGGCTAAGCAAATTAATTGGTTTGCATTTATTTGGCAGATCTTTGAGCTTCTAAGACTAAAAATGTTTGAGTGCTTGGCAGTCTACTACATGCACTAAATCACATGCACGGTCTTGCTTCAACATTGTTGTGAGGTCGACGTTACCATTCCCCTCCATTTTGAAGATTAGGAAGCTGAGGCTTGTTGAGGTCAACCACGGACCTGCGTAGTCAGTCCTGGAGCTGACACAAGAGCACAGGTATTCTGGTCCCAAGGGCAGTGGCCCTCCCCCACAGCACACTGCCTCACACACGTAGGGGACTCGCCCACTGAGAGGAGACAGAGGGAAATGGCAGTCTGCATAGTCATATTCTGCATTGCAAATATGCCCTAAGTATTGAGGCTGATATGTTATTTGTTTATTTTTTCTGTCACCATGGATTATCACAGAACACACAATTTGGGTGTTTATTTCCATCATCATTATCTAGGAGATAGGAGGAAAAACCTAATTATCATTTAATTTCATCCCCATTAGTGTTCAAGTCTAGCATGCCCTACCTGCTTCTGTACGACATCTCTTAATCAAATCTATGCCTGACATTGGAATAACCACGTCAGAAGGAGAAGAAAGCTGGGCAAGGTGAAAGAGGAAGTATAACAGCAGTTCAATGCCGTCATGTCATTGGCAGTTGGTTCTGTGTCGTGGGAAGAGTGAAAATTTAGGGCACAATGTAGCTTCATGTTAAAGAAACATGTTAATATGTTTGTTGTACTTATTATTCCCACTTCATAGCAGGGAAATGAAATAAGTTTTAAAAAACTTGGCCAGGGGCACCTGGGTGGCTTAGTCTGTTGAGTGTCTGCCTCTTGGTTTGGCTCAGGTCATGATCTCGGGATCATGAGACTGAGTCCCAGGTTGGGCTCCACGCTAAGTGGATTCTGCTTGAGATTCTCTTTCCCTCTCCCTCTCTAGAATGAACAAAATCTTTAAGAACAAAAAACAAACCCCAAAACTTGACCACAGTCACACAGCTAGTAAAGAGCAGATCAAGGATACATAGTCTCATCCAAGTAGATGTTTAATATGAAGTTACAATTAAGCTACAGTAAAGAGGTATGAGCTCATTAATCCAAAATTAAATGCACTGTACTTAGAACCCAGATCTATTTCCTGGATGCCCGCAGGGATGAATCTTGGAATACCAACTGGATTTGGGGTAATAATTCTTAGGAGCCAGTAGTAGCTTCCTGAATTGCTGTGTTGAGAAAGGATTCTGAGGTCTTGACCCACACCAGTAGGAAGAAGTGCCGTGTTCGATTAGTCATGTCTAAGGAGTGTGCAAGTGGGAGTGGGGACATGAGTGCTCCGTATTTCATGAGCTTTACTCCACCTACTGAAATCAGAAAATAACTAACGCTCATCGCAAATACTTTACAGTAATTCTTAACCATGACAGTCATACAAAGAGCTTTCTTCTACTTCTATTCACTAGCTGAACCAAAAACCATGTAACTATCTAGACAACCCTATAATTCCAAGTATCTAGGAGTTCTCTGCAAATGGCCAAGGTACCATCATATGCTTTCTTCAGTACACAAGCAAAACACAACTCACTTTACCAGATAAAACAAACTTCCGAGAAGTCCACGTGAGACAATTACTTCTCTTTTTGACTGAAATGACCATCAGCAGCTCTATTTTCATGGCAAAAGAAAAAAAAAAAGACACATAATTACAAAAAACAAAACAACAAAACATTTACACCTACCCAAAGTGGTTTCAGTAACTCTCTTGGCACCAATGATGCACATGAAATTTTATAATCAGCAAACCAATGTGCCTCTTTCACAGAATCATGCTATAGAGAAATAAAAAATGAGCAGAGAGAGGAGGAAGTTGTCAGCCTAGCAGCAGATGTTTAGAATCTTGCCATCAACAACCTGAAGGGACTTCAGGATCATTTATTTCAACTCCCTGCCGAAGAAAAGTGGATGGAAGTCTGAGCCACACTGACCTCTACAGATGTCTGGGCAAGGCTGGGTCTCTCCCACTAACGCATTCTGCCTAATGATCCTCACGTCTACAGAGCAGCCCATCTCCTCTCCCATCACATTCATTTCGGCGCTTCCTACATCACAGAGATTTTGGAGAAGACGTGTCCCAGAAGTGAAGAGATTTATTGCTACATACACACGCAGAGTTTGCAGCCTTGAGAATGGAAGGTCCCTTCTCAAGGTTACGGTGGCAGAGGAAGAGTGCCAACTTGCTTACTGTGTGTGAAACACAGGATGAGACAAGAGGTACAGACGCCATTCATAATTCCACAGCCCAATTTTGACAAATGTGTGTTACTTTTCAGCTCCACCAGAGATTAGCGAGGTCTTCTGACAATTTGAAAACGTTTTAAAATTTCTGTTTAAATATCGCATTGCTTCTCAGGGATGAGGACTTGGCAACTGAGGCTTCTTTCTAGTGTCCATTCTGCGTCCTTACACTTCCCAGGCAGGAGGCTCCTAGCAGACGTGAGCCAGACTAAGCTACATAAGGACGTATACAATATAGAATATTGGCCAAACCTCACAAAATGGGGTAAAGGAACTTTAGGCAGTGGCGTGTGAGAGCTTCCAGCCAACTCAAGAGCTTCAGAGTCAAAGAGAATTTGTAGAATCACTGAATTCTAGAGCTGGAAGAGGCCTGAAGGTGATGGAATTAAAACCTTCAAATTCACTTAGCGGGCTTTAATCCTAGCTCTGGCCCAATACTAGCTCTGGATCCACCGTCGACATATGTATGCCTTTAGCATGCTGACCCCTGGGCCCCTGCTGGCTGTTACTATCTCTAGCAGCCTCTTTACATCAGAGATGAGGAACTTGGTCAAAAAAGGTGAAGGGGCTTGACCAAGACAACACAGTCAGTTGTATGGAGGCTAAGTGAACAGAACGGTTCTCAGGAGGGGCAGCAGCCTGCTTTATGAACTGGCTTGAGATGTGTCCCACGCTCAGTGTTCTAGATCTTTGGTTATTCAGGATGCCCGCTATGAAACTCTATTCCCTCTTGTAGGAGGCACACACCAGCAATGTTCTTTCATAGTACCAACTCATCAAGTTCAGAGAATTAGTTTATTCTGCCCTTGAGGCAGACTGAGGTAGTTATGAGATAAAATGGAATTTAATTTGGCTCATGGTTGGTGTAAGTCCATACAGTGGCACTAAGTACCACATTGCCTTTTACTTTCATGTTATGCTTTCTCTGAAATCATCCATTCTATCCATTCACTCATCCAACATTCATTGAGTGTCTCCTCTGAGGCTAACACTATGGTAGATCTTATGAGTAATGAAAGAATATATTCCATTGATATCTCCATGGTCCCAGTAATAAAGTAGCTCACAATCTTACTACTGGAGATGCTCAAAGGTCTCACTGGTAGATTCCAAGCAGCAGGGACTGGGGCAGGAGGATGGCTTTAGAGTCAAGTGAACCCACCTCCACCACTGCTAGTTGCGTGACCTTGGGAAAGCCCCTTAACCTCCTCAGCCCCCACCTCCATTCTATAAAATGAGGATAATAATAGTATCTTCTAATGAGTTCTTAAAGAGTTATTGTGATGAAATGGTGCTGGGAAAATTGGACAGCTTCATGCAAAAGAATGAAACTTGACCACTCTCTCACACCATACACAAAGATAAACTCCAAATGGATGAAAGACCTCGATGTGAGACAGGAATCCATCAAAATCCTAGAAGAGAACATAGGCAGCAATCTCTACGACATCGGCCACAGCAACCTTTTTCATGACACATCTCCAAAGACAAGAGAAACAAAAGATAAAATGAACTTGTGGGACTTCATCAAGATAAAAAGCTTCTGCACAGCCAAGGAAACAGTCAAAAAAACTAAGAGGCAGCCCACAGAATGGGAGAATATATTTGCAAATGATACTACAGATAAAAGACTGGTATCCAAGATCTACAAAGAACTTCTCAAACTCAATACACGAGAAACAAATAAACAAATCATAACATGGGCAGAAGATATGAACAGACACTTTTCCAATGAGGACGTACAAATGGCTAACAGACACATGAAAAAGTGTTCAAAATCATTAGCCATCAGGGAAATTCAAATCAAAACCACACTAGGATACCACCTTACAGCAGTTAGAATGGCAAAAATAGACAAGGCAAGAAACAACAATTGTTGGAGAGGATGTGGAGAAAGGGGATCCCTCCTACATTGTTGGTGGGAATGCAAGTTGGTACAGCCGCTCTGGAAAACAGTGTGGAGGTCCCCTAAAAAGTTAAAAATTGAGATACCCTATGATCCAGCCATTGCACTACTGGGTATTTACCCCAAAGATACAGACGTAGTGAAGAGAAGGGCCATATGCACCCCAATGTTCATAGCAGCTTTGTCCACAATAGCTAAATCGTGGAAGGAGCCGAGATGCCCAACAACATATGACTGGATTAAGAAGTTGTGGTCCATATATACAATGGAGTATTACTCAGCTATCAAAAAGAACGATTTCTCAACATTTGCTGCAACATGGACAGCACTGGAGGAGATAATGCTAAGTGAAATAAGTCAAGCAGAGAAAGACAATTATCATATGGTTTCTCTCATCTATGGAACATAAGAACTAGGAAGATCGGTAGGGGAAGAAAGGGATAAAGAAATGGGGGGTAATCAGAAGGGGGAATGAAGCATGAGAGACTATGGACTCTGAGAAGCAAACTGAGGGCTTCAGAGGGGAGGGGGGTAGGGGAATGGGATAGGCTGGTGATGGGTAGTAAGGAGGGCATGTATTGCATGGTGCACTGGGTGTTATACGCAACTAATGAATCATCGAACTTTACATCAAAAACCAGGGATGTACTGTATGGTGACTAACATAATATAATAAAAAAATTTAAAAAAAGAGTTATTGTGATGATTTTTAAAAAAACAGTGCTTATACAGCATGACACACAAGGCTTGGCAGCTAGGAAGCACGCAATAAACATTAGCTACATTTGTA
Organism: Ursus maritimus; assembly: GCF_017311325.1. Classification (NCBI taxonomy): domain Eukaryota; kingdom Metazoa; phylum Chordata; class Mammalia; order Carnivora; family Ursidae; genus Ursus; species Ursus maritimus. The sequence continues at coordinate 16,688,489 of NW_024426008.1, read as the reverse complement.
GTTTAAGCAGTGAGTTGAGAATACATTTGGAGATTCCAATTCATTTGAAACCTAAGTGAGGAGATGAGGCATTGTTTAGTTACGCTGATTAGCTCGTGCTTCAACTATATGGGAGGGAGCCTGCTGACTAAAAATTCCCTATTTCAGGTGGTGGGTTGAACAGAGTTACATTTGAAGAAACTTAATCAGGCAAGTGGATGGATTGGAGAGCACAGAGAATAAAGTCAAGGAGACTAGTTATAAAAATAATAATCCTGGCAAGAGTTAGTGGGAACTTACAGTAAAGTCAGTGCAAAAGATACAGAAAATAACAAAGAGGCGGTCTAAGGATAATTAGACACCACTAGTGATAGAGAATAAAAGAGAGAAAATTAGAGGTGTCTGCAAGATTTAAAATATAGCACCTAGAAAAGGAGACAATTCGGGATGAGCAATCGAATCAAGAGGGGAAAGACAAGGTTTCCAATTTCCTATTTTTCAGCATGTGTTTATATATGCAGGATTTGTGAGTGGCCAAATAATGTTCTATACACATCCTTTCTTACATCCACATGAAAAATTTTTCCAAAAGGGCAGCTTCAGTGGGAGAATTCAAATGCACACATGTCCAGGCAGTATGACCTACAGCTTTGCACTATTGGCCTGATACAATATAGAGCCCCCAGCCTCACTGCTGGCTCTCTTAAAGAAATCGATGATGTAGATGGAAGTCATAAGAGTTCAGATCTTCACACCAATTTCTGACAGTATCACATGTACCGGCGGACGCTACAGCTCAAGGTGAGCGTGTCCTGAGTTCACAAACGAATGTCGATCGGAATGAGTGATTTGGAAGTAACCCAGAACAGTTTCTGTTCCTGACAGAGAACAAGAGTTGAAGGAGAGCACCACTTTCTCAACCTCTTCTCAACCCAACATCCAAGAATTCACTCCTTTTCCCATATACCGTATATAGAAATAACCCTTATAGCTTTACCTATCATGCATTGAGTGCCTGCTGTATGCTGGGCACTGTATAAAACACTTCAGAAGACCATCTCCTCTTAGTTCCTTAGTTTCCCTATCAGGAAATTACCCCCATTTTACAGAGGAATGGACTGAGACCCATATAAGCAAACTTGTCCAAGGCCACTCAAGTAGCTATTGTCAAAGCCACAATTCAAATCAAGTTCAAAGGAGTAGTAAAAGAACTTATGTTGGGGGTGAAATTTTTGGAGACTAGAAAATTAGGACCAGAACTGAGGAAGAACATATTATGTTCCAGTGTTTACAAAGTACTCACTAGCTGTGAATGCAAACACCAATCACAGTGTGCTGCCTCTTGCAATCTTTTCATATATTCAAAGGAAATCTAATTTTATTAGTTATTAGATTCAAAACTTCAGAATAGGATGATTACTTGACTCTAATCCTTAGGATGCACTGCAAAGATACAGATAATTAGGCACTCTTCACGGAGATGAAGATGAAGCTTGTGGTCTAGTCAGTGGGGTCACACTGTGAATTATTCCTTTCCAGGAGCAGTTAATGGGCATGTGTTTGGATGGAGTTCTCTCTCTCCGAATTCACATGCTGAAGTCCTAACACTTAGTACCACAGAATGCGACAACATTTGGAGGTAGGGTCTTATAGAGATAATTAAGGTAAAATGAGGTCATGAGGGAAGGCCCTAATTCAATATGACCGCTGTCTTGACAAGAAGAAGAAATTCAGACAGAGACAGGCACAGAAGGAAGACCATGTGAAGACATGGGGATAAGAAGGCCATCTACAAGCAAGGAAAGAGGCCTCTGAAGAAACCAACCCTGCCAACACCTTGACCTCAGACTTCTATCCTCCAGAAAAGGAGACAAGAAATGTCTGTTGTTTAAGCCACTCCATCTGTGGTACTTTGTTACAGAAGCCCGAGCAAACTTACAGCATTCTTAGAGTCATCCACACTCCAGAACCTGGGCTCCCTTGTGAGGAAAATCATATCAGTATATTGACTGAGATGGGTAAAATGGTAAGAAGAAATGCTCTGGAGGCATTTTAGGTTTCAAAAAACAGAGGAAGGGGACCGAAGATTCGGTCTGCAGTGTTACTGTCATTTTAAGTTTCCAGACACCCAAGTGATGAGTTCATGAGGCCCTTTACAGAGACCTGGAATTCCATGCCCCTCTGGGTGCTTCTGCACCTGACCAGGGGGTCTGTGCCACTTTCTTCCCTCTTCTGAAGGACGGGGGGCTGTTAGACCTTTCCCTCTGCACCTTCTGCTGAGAATCTTTCATGATTCTTTTTGCTCCATTGAGTCTCCTCTTGCACAGAGTGGAGACTCGCCTCGGCCTGATGGTTGTCTTCCCCCTTCTGCTTTTGTGTATGAAGCTAGCCAGACAGCAAAGTGCTCCCGACAGGCTCAGCTCAACTACTATTTAGTTATACTGATGCAGCCTCCTGGATTTAATGCATTTTCTGTCTCTATGTCTTGCTGCTGGATCTCTACCTTGGTTCCCATCTTTCTGAGAGGTGTGCCATTTTTTTTTCTAACAGATATAACATACTAAAGGCAATAATTTCTATTTATGGAGTGTCTATGATGTGGCCAGCACTGTGTATTATTAGCACGAATCCTCAAACCTGTCCTAAAGGTTAAGTATGATCACTTCCATTTTACGGATGAGAAATATAAGACTTTAAAGAGGCTATAAAGGAGGTGAAATCTGAACAAAGTCCTAACAGTAAAACCCAGCTTTTTCTCATTGGGCATGTGTTTTCTAATTGTGGCCATTCCCATGTCACTGCCACAGTGCTGAGCATATCTGCCTACTGTCCGTACTATTATGTATTTAGCATTTTTCTTCAAAGTTTTACCTTAATGTTGTTTTAAGCAATATGCAATAACTATGTTTTTTTATAGCTTAATGCAATAGCTATACTCCTTAAATATTCATTAAAATGAATACAACAGTACATTTTATATGAATACACACTAAAACAAGCTCATGAGTTGAATAAAATATGAACATCCATGTAGAATCTAAAATTGTCCTTTGTCACCCCTGGTATAGATCTCATACTCTCTGAAACACTGCATTACAAACTGATACTACTTATGAACAGAAGGAACCCAGGGCAGGGCCCAGCATAAGTCTTGATGTTTTCCCAGAAGCTGCTAGCCATATGTTTTAAGCAAGTATCTGGCAGTATTTTAAAATCTAGAGCTTTGCCTGATGGGTATTGCAGACTTAACTTTTTTATTTTTTAACTAGGCTCCATGCCCAGTGTGGAGCCCAAAGCGGGGCTTGAACTCATGATCCTGAGATCAAGACCTTAGCTGAGATCAAGAGTCGGAGGCTTAACCAACTGTGCCACCCAGGCTCCCTGACTTATACTATTTTTTGGAGTAATCGGCTCCACTGTTGTCTTCTGCTGTCAATTATTTACCTCCACAGTGCCTGTCGATACTGATATGGGAATCAATATCAACGATAGGGGAATCAGGAAGCCAAACCAGGCACAGACAGAGCACAGTCACCTAGTTGTAGAGCGACTGGCTTTATAGGCCAATCAAGCATAAGCAGTTCTTGGAGAGGTCAGGGAGAGTGAACAGATTTCAGGAAAGTAGGATACAGTTGGTTCACCTGCTGAATCTTGTGCCCATTTCCCAAAATATCTCCCTCTCCTCCTGTCTTTGAAGTCTGAAGTTGTGCTGTAATAAATACATTTCTATGCCCTGTGTGGGAAATTTCAAGAGCCGTGTATTAGATTATAAGTAACCTGCAGGAAAAACAACACTCTAAGTCATTATTAACTATACTGCTAGTGGCTTTGGGTGGCAGGAAGGGACTTGTGAACAGAAGGGCTGGACCAGAGTTGGGGGATGGGTATGTTAAAGGCTATTGAAAACAAAGTAGGAGTGTCTCAAAGAGAAGTGCCTCCTTCCCTCCCTCCAGGCTCCTGGGTGGAGTTCCTCCCTTTCCCTACCCTCCCTCTGATCTGGGGTTTTCCTGTGCTGTCAGGCACTCCCCCACCAGGACCAGGGGCTTCTCTAATGGGGTCCAGGTCCCCTGCTTGCAAGGGGAGTATATACAGTCGGTGCAAACAAGTGTGGTCTATTTTTAAAAAGTTAATAAAATCTTAGACCACATTAACACTACACGTGGTTTCCGGATCAAGGGAGCTAACATTCTCCCTGCGTTGGACCCTAGTCAGAGCAAATGTTTTGGCATCACGCTTTAAGCATACTGCCTGTGAAAGTTAATTTTATGGCCGCTTGGCTCGCCAAGAGCAGCCAGTTATTTCATCCAACAGTAACTCAGGTGTGGCTGGGAAGGTATTTTGTCGATGTGGGGAACACCTACAATCTGTTGACTTGCAGAGTTTACCATCAATAATGCGGGGGGGGGGGGGG